>NW_017728920.1:1654708-1687400 GCF_001723895.1 Crocodylus porosus | reverse complement strand
CCTCCCAATTCCATCTCCCCTTTTCTGCCACCTCTCAGCCTACCCTGCTCCTACTGCCTTTTCCCTGTGACTCTCTGCTGCCCTGCCACCTGCTGCTTTTCCTGTGATTTTCTGCTGTCCATCTCTCTGTTTTCAGGCTTCCCCTGCACCTTCTGTAATCTTCCTCCCTGCCCACCTGCAGCTTCCCAGCTCCTCTTAGCTGTTCAGTTTTCTCCCACTTCCAGCACCTACTGCTGCTCTCTTCAACTTCTCTAGCTGCCCTGGAGCCATCCTCTGGCTCCCCACACCCAGAGCCCTCCTTAACACCCACACTTTCCTCTAATCCCATTTTTCCCTCCTCTCCCCATCTACCTTTTCAGCTCCCCCGTAGCTCTGGCTCCAGTCCCAGACCCTGTGCTGGCATTGCTTCCCTGTACTGCAGGCTTTGGGCCTTGTCTTTTAATCAATTAAGATCAATTAACCTAAAGTTACTCCCGAGCCTTAGTTCTTCAGTCCAGGCCCCTCTACCAGTTCTAATCCCAGTTCCGGTGACTTTAATTTCCAGCAACTTCTACTTCCTACACTTCTACTTTCTTACTTTAACTTTTCCCTAGGTATCCCAAGTACACCAGGCACGCACATACATACATACATACATATCACAATACCCAACTTAGGAACTCACGTGTGTGTGTGTGTATAGGTGGGTGGTATGTGTGTAAATTAGTGAATAAACTTATATATATATATATAGATATCATTGTGTGTGTTTGTGTGTGTGTGTGGGGGGGGTATATGAATTAGGAATCCACATACGTGTATTGCATATGCAGGTGTTGGTAACTGATTCTGTCTAAATTTGGTGTGTGTAGTGTGTGTGAATCTAGACTACTAGACTAATTATTTTGAATGTGTGTGTATCTGGGTTGTTAGTGTGAGGGGGGGGTTGTGTGTGTAACATTGTGTGCATGATATACAAATTAGTGATCTGTGTCTAACTTTTGGGGTGTATAGTGTATGTGCCAGAGCTGGTAGTGTGAATGTGTATGCCCAGGTGAGCTGCTGTGTGTGACCAGTCCCACTGCCCCCATAGATGGACGTGCCACTTGGCATGGAGTGCAGCACAGCCTGCCCTATCCCCATGCACAGCTCTCAAGTGTGCTTGGAGCCATAATCTGCAGTGCTGGGCAGGGTTGGGTTGGCACAATGATAGATTTAGCTTCCTGGAAGCCCCTGCAGTGTGGCTTCTTCCAGCCACTGTTGGCAAACTCAGTCGTGCTGCCCAAGCACCCCAGCCCATCCATACTGCATCCACCACTAGGGACACCAGACAGAACAGGTGGGCGGATGAGGTCTCCATGGAGACCAGCCCAGGACCCCATCGCAGGCAGGGCATACTCAGCCAGATGGATGGGATATGGCCACGAGTGAGTGGGGTGCAGCATCCAGGAGCAAGCAGGGGAGAGGGGCCAGGACTAAAATTGCAGGGCAGTAACAGCACAGAGCTGGGGCCCAGGGCAAAGTCCCTCCCTACACCAGGCAGTGTAAACAGCTGTGACAAGGGGCTGAGGTGAGGTCAGCACTCTCTTTCCCTCTCCAGCCCTCAACAGCTCACCAGCGTTCCAGGTCTGCACCCCCTCCCCGCCAGCCCTCAACAGCTTATGTGGCCCTCCAGTCCATATCATTACCCACCCCTGATCGAAACCTACCAACCCAGAGTTAGCTTGGTTCTCATCTAATTTGAAGAGGCCAGTAATCTAGTTTATAGACCCTGTCTGCCTCACTGTAAGACCCTAGAAAATACACCATGGGAGAGCTGCAAAGGGTGATATCAGAGAACAGGTTTAATCATTTTAATTTCAGTACTCCAGAATGATTGTAGAAGATGAAAAGGATTTGCTTTCCATATGCACAAGTATCCAATGCTACTGTATTTATCCAGGTGAATTACTTCATTAAAAGAGAATTTACAGCACTATTTGTTTCAGAAAGTCTATTACATCCATGGCTGAGCTTTTGTGCTTTTTTATTTCTTGGTAACTATTTTTTCCACAATTTTGGGAAACCTTGGGTTACTTGTTTTCCCTGCCAGTACTAATAAAAGTGAGGTATTCTTTAATGTAACTATTTTAACAAAATAAGAAATTGACATAAAAATGGACTTACTGCTGTATAATATCTTTGTTTTGTGTTTATTCTTCATTAAACATGTTTTTTATCGAGTACAGACCATGTCCCCACAATGTCATAGGAAGTATAATTTTCTGATTCAGCCAGCCAAATCCTGTCATCCCCATTCAGGCACAAATACCACAGAGAGGTTTTCAATTTAACTGAGTAAAGCTGGGAGGATTTTACTTTGCATAATTTTATAATGATCATCCTTTCTTCCCTTTGCAGCTTCTATGACACAGAATTTCACCCCTTCCAGCCAGCTTCCTCATCCCTGAATGTTATCCACTGCTGTACATTTTACTCCCTCAGTATTTCCAAGAAAAACAAGTTACCTAAATCACATTTATAATAATGACTTACAGATGGAGGAAGAAAATGTCTATACTTTAAAAATTATCTTTAGAACTTTGCTAGAAAGGGTATTCAAAATGTACCATATCTACATACCTCCAATTCAATAATGTAGCCAAACTATAAATTAATGCTTAATGGTATTTTCCTAAACTGAAATAAAAAGACAGTTCCATTACTACAGCCCATAATCTAATCTCTTAATATAAAAATATTTCAGGTTAAGGTAGAAGGAGGAAAAAGACAATAGTTTAAAAAGGAAATATATTTGGATTCTATCCCATTAAAATATTAGCATTGATAATGTTAAAAAGAATCAATTTGAAATTCTTTCTTCACACAAGTGTTTAAACATATACTACTGCTCTTTGGGATTTTACTTATAGAAAATATTACATTTTACATCTTAAAACATGCTTGTATCAAGACATGAGGCATTGAACATACTTGTCTCACCTCCTCATGCCTCCACCTCTAGCTCCCTCTTCTCTCACCTGCCACACTTTCATGTTTTGATAGTAGAAAAGAAAAAAGGACATGAGATGTTACCCAGGAATTAGCAGCATAACTGAATGGTGGGGTCTTTTTGCAGGGCTCTTCCTCTCCTATGCCCTGCTCTGTGCCACACCCCGCTGGATTTAGTTTTATGGTGTTATCATCACACAAGTCTGAGTCTCTATGACAGTGTGCACAATCCAGCTCTCTCTCAGGTTAACCGATCCCTGCCAACCTTCTTCCTCTAGTTTACATGTGGTAATGCCTCAGAGGTATATACCTATCATGAGTAGCAAATCAGGTTAATTACTAAGGCAACACCCCAATATTAGTCTATTACTAACTCCATCAGTTGTCTTTGAAATTCACCAATTAATAGTCCATTACTTGCTGGCCTCCCAACTCAACCAACTATCCTCACAATTCATCTGTTAATAATTCTTTATTGCCAACTTATCAACTCAATTATCCTCATAGTTTATTGATTAATAGCTTATTACCCACTGGCTTAAGACCCCCATCAATACTTCTGTAATTTATCAGTCAATAGACCATGGTTTGCTGGCCTATCAAGTCAATTACCTATTTTCATAATACATCAATTACTAACCTACTATTCTTCAGCCTATTGGCTTGATCAATTATCTTCATGGGGAGGCTTCCTCCATCCTCATCAGGTTCAGTTCCCATCACGTGTCCTGTTCCCTTCAGGGCACTCAGATTGCCTCTGCTTCACTCACCAGCTCTGTTACTCAAGTGCCTAACCAATCCCTCTGACTCTAACCAGGCACTTGAACTCTGCAGCTCTGGTTCTGGCTCTATCTCCAGTTCAGGTTCAGGTTTGGGTTTTGCTCCAGCTCTGGCTTAGTGTCTCCATGTAGCTTGCTTGGTGTTCTGCCTTGCCATGATTTTCTCTCTCCAAGGGTCAGTAACTGTGCTGGAAGTCCCTTTAAATGTCTGCCAGAATTTCCGATGACCACATGATCTTGTGCCAACTGGATTGGCCCCTCCAGTCCCAGCCAGTAGCTAGGTGTCTGCTTCTGAGTCTTTGGCATGTGCACCATACTGCTCCATTCCCCAGATAAGTTTTGGGGTGGTATCTAGTGCGACTGGTATGCCTGGAACATAACAAGGCCCAGGATTGTTGCCCTGTTACACAGTCCTTATTCTCTTCCAGAATTTCTACTGATAATGAGTAGTGATAGAGATAAATTTCTCTATAGCGTAACAGTAATGGACAAGACCAACATTTTCAAATATAGTCATGGATTCTGGGATGCCAGTTTAGGACTAACTGTTAGAAGTCTAAGCTGCCATGATTCCAACTGCAATGAATAGACTAAGTGTTCAAGCTAACTACCCCCAAATCAACAGTCACATCTCAAAATATGCATTAAAGACTGTAGTAGACAGATGCAAGGCCAGATGTTCAGATTTCAGTAGCAGTTTGCCAAGTGCTCAGTGCCTATATGTGGGGCCTTGGTTTTAAAAGACTTCAGCTGTCTGTTAGGCCAAACAAAGGCCAGATTTTCAACAGTGATCATAAATCCCATTGTGGCATCTACAGCTATGTTGTCAAAAGAGTTTAGCATTTAAAACACTAAGTATTTGTTTTGATAATCTAGTTCCTTATTGTAATGCCTAAACAGAGCTAAGTTTCTTTAAAATTCCAGCTCTAAATCACATTAAGAATTTAGTCTATGAAAAACATCAGTTTTATAAAATAGTGTAGTCCTTTTCTTTCGGCACAAACAACATTTTCTTGACTTCTGTTTCTTTATTTTCAAAAAAGATTTGTTGAAATACATTAGAGTGTAAAGAATGTAGCATTTCAAATGTGGTTAGAATAATAATATGTATTGGAGTTAAACCTTTAAAATAAAGCTTCATTAAAGAAATGCATTGCAAGAAAACCTGGCAACTGATCAAACTAATTTGTATGCAAACAATTAAAAAAAAAAACAGGATATGATCCTCAAACACAATATTCATAATTAGAGCTGGGCAGATCATCAGAACTCTAATTAAAATATGAAGATCACAAACATGAATATATCAGTTCCAATATTATTATGCTTTTCCAGTTATTCAAAAGCCCTTTATTAAAAAGAAGCAGAAAACAGAGCTCACAACTGAGCATGATTTGACAAAAATTAATAGTAACAAGTTTAAATCCAAAGAAATAGGCTTATTGTTTCTGTAGTATTAATAATAAAACTGATTCTCTATTATTTCAGACAAGTTAAGTATGACAGGTCTTGTTTTTTCTGCATATGTGCAAACAAGGCTTTTGGTTGGTGGTGGGGGTTGGAGGCAGGGGGTGTTAAAGAAAAAGGTTTATTTTTGTACTCTCTGGGGAGTTGGCAATATTTTAAAAGTTTAAAGGCAGTTTTAATGACCAAACTTCAACTAAGAAAGGTCATTTGAGGGACTGACTCAGTAAAAACCAAGCCAGAAAAGGATCCATTAAAATTTTTTAAACTGTAATTATTGCCTTTTCAGGAAGACTACGTATCAGCAGCTCTCTAAAATAGCCCTTGTGTTCCATTCTGTTATTTGGAGCATAAATGTCAGGTCACAGTTTAGGTGATGACCATCAGTTCAGGATCATGTACAATATGAGATCTGAATGGAAGCATTACCACTTATTTTTTAAAGCCTCTAATATCAGCTACTGTCAAATATCAGACAATGGGAGTACATAAAATACCAATCCATCCAGATGTGACAATTCCTATGCTTTAAATCTGACTACAAGCAATTTTAATAATTTTGACTCCAATCCTTCAGTTAAGTCTAGAGCAAAACTGCAACTGATTTAAATGACAGAAGGATCAAGTCCCTGGTTTGACACTTCATCTAAGACTGTGATCCTTTGGTTAAGAGCAGCAGGTTTCAAATGAACAGAGGTTGAAGTAGAACAGATTTCAGTTTGCCAAGAAGACAGACTCCTGCAGTGGATCTCAGACAGATACTTTATTAGCAAGGGAACTCAGTATTATTTTTATCAATGTTAAAGTAAAGGAAAGTACTTGTTTGTACATAGAGTTCTTCTACAGGTACTGCTTATGTGCATCTCACATGAACATATGGAGCATGCCCAAGCACCAGGAGGTTGGAATGCTTTAGCCACAAGGATCCACTGCTTGTGCCTGCACCTAGATTACATCCATACTTGACCTACCAATAGGAATGGATCAATCAGTCAACTATCACTCCCCTTGGCAGAAGGCTCAGCTTTTGCAGAAAAAGAAGAGTGGGTTGTGGGACAGATGTAGACACCACATCTTGGAAAACTCCAGATACAAGCAGGTAACTGGGCTCCCTTCAAATTCTTTCAGATTTGCATAAGGCAATGTGACAATGCTCCCGTTTCCTAGGCCTCAACTCATGTACTTTACATTGCCTCAAATAACGGGATGCACTTTGCCATACACTCTGTACAGAGACATCAGTGTACACTCCAGTTATGCCAGTCACTACCAGGGACTTTTTGAGTTCTGGGTGCACCTCCTTACACCACTCCTCAAGCATATATAGGGTCATTTTGATAACACAATTTTCCCAAAAGGAAAAAGTACCTATGTTTATGGAACCACTACTTAATTGCTTGCAAGAAGTACTAGCCCAGTATATCCCTGATGAGCCCCAAAAATGTAGCCTTTCTGCTGGGCCAGGATGGGAGGACAAGAGCCAGGCTCTAATTTGGGGAGTTTTGGCTCAAGCCGCCATCCAGAAAGCTGGGAACACTCATAGTATTGGGGTTGTAAAGGAACAACTTTCCCACCTACAAGCAATTTGAAGTGAGTGGTTTAATAAAATGTAAATACATAAATAAAATAATGAATCCTTATCAAATTCCTATTTACACTCCTTAGGTATTTTAACCCCAAACAGTAAACACTAAACACTATCCAAATAACAATCCCCAAAAGCCTAACCCTACAAAATATTTGCCCCTTAGATATTAATTATCCTGAATACTAGATACCCTTGAACATTAACCAATCTGAAATGTCAACCATTTAAAATATTAGACACTTTACAAAATACAAATATACCTAATAAAACTTCAAATATACATTGTCTGGCCTGTGGGCCACAATTTCAAATGGCCAATCTGCATTCTTTCCAGGGAGTCACACTTTCACTCCAGCCTGGGGGCAACAATTATTTTTTCTCAAGTCCCATGAGAAGACTTTGGTTTTTAATTGTTGTCTCTACCTCTGGAAATTGTCATTTGCCACTAGCTCTGCATCACCAGCTGCCACTTTAAAGAGAGACATGTGATACTGATGCTTTAGGGACCTGGCAAATGGTACTGGGATCATGGTTACTGCCTTCTGCTATCACCACTGAAACCCCCTGCTGCTGTTGCTACACACCACTCTGGATCAACACCATACACATGTAGGATAAAAAGGCCTTACATGGAAGACAGACTGCCATGACCTTCATGATTCTTATACCAACATCAGCTCCTCTCAGGGATCTGACCTTGTTCATTGATGGTCAAGATTATCCCTCCCCTGTTTCCAAGGTCAAAGTATCTACCACTATAGATGTATTTTCAGAGTCCAGAGCACGTACATACCTACTGTCACTTTCATCAGCTAAAACATTTTCCAACTTTGTGTGGAATTTGTATCCTTATATTCATGTTGTTGGTCAAGTTGCATAGCTGGACAAAATCTAAACCACTCCATACAGGTCATGGATATAAAGCTTGACTTATGGTTCACACACACTGGTGACTCCTTTGCCACCTAATAATCAAAGTCATGTTGTCACTCTGGTTTACCCTGCAAATGACTAATCAGAATCAACATGCTTTCAAAGCCTGCCTTGAGGCAGGTGTGTTTTTTGAATGAGATCTGGATGTGGCTTGTTTTTTTTTCCTCTTCAGCTTTAATATGCAGAACAGATTCAGAATGCACTGACTGCCATCTGTGACTAGCTAGTGAAAACACCCTCACACCAACCAGTCATGCACAAGAGCTTGGTCCACTCAAAAGACCACATTGCAAGTTACACTTAATATGTGTTTAATGCATTTAAAACACAAGTGACCACACATTCGAGTGCTTAAACAGATGCTAAGAGTGCTTGTATCATAGCAAAGTTACAACTTTTTGCATGAGGAGCTCCAGATCATATTAACACATATCCAGCTGTCCTTGGACTGTTGCAATTTAAGGCCATTACTTCTTGTTCTGTCCAATGTAAACATAAAGGACAGTCTGTCACCATGTCCCTTGTTACAACCGTTTTTGTACTTGAAGGCTTTTACTAAATCTTTCTCAGTCATTTCTTCTCTAGACTAAACAGCCCAATTCCTCCAATGTCTCTTTGAATATTGTGTTTTTAGACCTCTAATCTTGTTTTTTTATTCTTTCCTATTTGTCCACAGTACTTCAGATGAGGCCTCATCAGTGTTGAAAAAAACACTTCCTGTGAGTTACAGGTGACACTCCTGTAAACATAACCTAGTATTCTGTTAGTTTTTTGTTTTCTTTGGGTTGGGGAGGGGGGATGATCAACTATAACCCACAGGTTCTTTTCTGTAGAACTACAACCTAGCCAGTCATTCCCAAAGTTGTATCTGTGCATTCAATTGTTCAATCTTAAGTGTCATATTTGGCATTTGTCCTTATTTATTCTAATTAGATTGATTTACTTGAAACCATTTTCCCAATTTAATCAAGGCTATTTTGAATCCTAATAGAATCATAGAAAATTTGGGTTAAAAGGGAACTCAAGAGGTCATCCCCCCACTCAGAGGAAGACCATCCCCAACTAGATCATCCTAGCCAAAGCTTTGTCTAACTAGGTCTTAAAAACTCTCAAGGATAGCAATTCCACAGTATCTCTGGGTAACCTGTTCCAGTGTTTTCCTGCCCTCCCAGTGAGAAAATTCTTTCTAATATCTAACTTAAACTTCCCTTGCTGCAACTTGAGACCATTGCTCCTTGTTCCATCATCTGCCATAATACTATACTCCAAATTGCCTCCTAACCCAATCAGCTTAGTTTCACCTGCAAATTTACTAAGTATACACTCAATGCCATCCTCCAAGAATAATGAACAAAACAAACACTGGGGAAGACAAAAGGTATAATTAATCCTTAAAATCTAGTAATACACGGAAATTAAGAATTATGGAAAAAAGTGAGTTATCATCATAACCTTTTTTTCTAAGCAAAGATAAGAATTTATCAGAATACTTTATCAGAAGAATTCACAGAATAGCTTACAGGAAGATAAAACTGGTTGTAACCACATTAAAGTTTTGTGCAAAAGTTTACCTTGAGAATTAATGTTTTTATGAAAAGGCAAAAATAAGCCTCCTCTCAAGTGCAATGGTGTTGATTTTTCCCCACAGGTAAAAAAATAATTTTCAGGAACATAAAGTAGGGCTGGAAGGGACCATCTCACAAGGTCATTTTGTCCAGCCCCCTGCTCAAGGAAGGACCATCCCCAACTAAACCATCCCTGCCAAATGTCTGTCAATTTTTTACAGAGGCATAAATGGTAAGCAAATAGACATTACTTTTGAAAGTTTCCAAGGATGGAGATTGAACAACTTCTGTACATAGTCTGTTCCAATGCCTGACAATCCTCATTGCCAGGCATTGCAACTTTCCTTCCAATCAGGCTAGAAAGTTCCTTTCCATCTCCAACCTAAAATTTGCCCTGTTGCAGCTTGTCACCATTGTATGCAAACAAGTTTTAAGGCAAGATATTAACAAGTTATGAAGTACGATGCTATTTTTTTTATATAACACCTTAATGCTTTGTTATAAAGTTTGATAAATGCTAACTTGTTGTCTCATTCTTACCTATTTGCATATAACAAGTTCCCATAAATATTGACATGGGAATCTAGTTTAGTCAAAGCTACTGTCTTCTACCATTTTATTTTTAAAGTAAGTAAAATCAAAACAATCCCAATTGATGAGCTGTGGCAGGCCACTATAGTTAAAGGGCTTGACTGTACTGGAAACTATAATTTACATCACGTGCTAACTGTGGTTCTCTTCCACTATAGCAAGTGAATTTAGAAAAAAAAATGCTGTAGGAGTATGTTTGTTTTCTTGTGGGACAGAGCAAAACCAAATATAATGAAAACAAAATTTGACACTTGAGTTTTACAATAGGGTACAGTAATAAAAAGAAAGACTTTGATGGAATCACAAATGAGGCAGTATAACCCCTCACCTGCTCTTACCAAACACTGTTATTTACTTAAACTGAAATTTTATATAGTACAGATGTCCACTGGGCAGATGGTAGCTTTGACCAAGCCCCAAGTTTCAGTACACAGAAAGAGAGAGAGATTTCATTTATTTAAAAAAACAAACAAAAAACCCTTTCACATGAGCACTGGGCCCCTCTGTCCGAAGTGGCTAAGTGAGCTGACTTGTGGCTTCGAGTTCTTGCGGGGAACACTTTGGAGAGTTCAGTGGGAGCATCTTTGGCCATAGTTAGCTTCTTAGTAGGACATCTAGGTGTCCTTTTTACTCATAAGAAAATACCTCTAAGCCTAGCAGCAGGCACTAAAGACTGCTTTCTGATAGCTTCCTGATGACTTTGTTTCATTTTAATCAGGTGAGCTTAGTCCCCAGATTAATTACTATAGTTTTATTACAGTTTCATTACTAATATGACATACTGTGTCTGTGAAGAAGAAACAGAGGCTCTGAAAAAGCTGGAGAAAGAAAGCAGAAATCCCAGGAAAGAAAAGGGGAACTGCAGTGGCACAAATAAGACTGTGTTGAAGTGAAGCTGTCTGCTATACTAGTTGAGACATTGGCACTCAGCCCCTCCCCTTCTCCCCTCCCCACCACCCCCCCCCTTTTCAAAAGGAACAGCGCCTTTCCAGGAAATGAGCAAAGAAAGAGCTCTTATAGTTAGGGGCACTATGGAGCACTGGGAAATCTAAGGACAAAGAAGAGCCAAGGTTTCAAAGACAGAGGCCTGCCCTTCTAGAAGCCACACCAGGCCTGACTGCAGAGACTCCTTAAGGATGAAGACCAAGTAAGACTTTTTATGGAGTCCCAAGATAGTGCTTACCCTGAAAGGGGCTAATCTGTGACAAATCCATGTCACCCCACAGCTCAGAATGGCTTGCATTGGATTTCATACATGTATTCCCTTGCAAACCTTGTGGCAAAATGACGCAGTTATTCAAGATTTCTCTATTACTTTTTCCATATATATGAACAGTGGAAGATATTAACAATGAGTGCCTCATGACTCTGTCTTAAACTGTTGGGTAGCTAATATGCCACTGTCACAAGCACTGATGAGGAATGGAAGAGTACTGAAAGGAATGTTTTGCTGTGTCGGGTCAGGATGGAGGAAAAATGTGATGTGGGTAAAGGCCGAGCAAGGATAACACCGTGGCCTTCAGATAAGCTTATTAGGAGACAGCATGAGAAAACTTGCTTAGCTTAGCCAGACACTAAGACGAGTAGCTGTCAGACTGCCAAAAGCCTGGTGCAAGGGGTCGGGTTGACCTGTATGTGATTTATTAGTATAGAAAGCAGCCTGTGTTTTACTCTTGTTGAGCATCAGCCGCCTCTTGCTGATCTCCCATGGCCATGTAAAATAAAACGCTTCTGTTAACCAAATAGTGATCTTGTCGTGATTTCCACATCAGCACATATGCCCCAACTCTTGATGCTGCTGATGAAATCAAGGAGGAATTCTACCCCAACCTTGGTCAAGTCCTTTCTGACTTTCAAGAGGGAGACAAGCTTGTTCTACTCAGAGATTTCATTGCCACAGTTGGAGGGACTCTAACTTCTGGAATCAAGTAGAAAAGGTCATCTTGAATAGCATCTTCCTCTTGACCAAATGTATGGAACATGAACTCACCATCACCAATATCCTGTTCCTCCAAAACAACAGGCACAAGACATCATGGCAACATCCACAGTCTAGGCATTGGCACCTGATTGACTATGTCATTAGGATCACAAAGATGTCTGCATCACTGGAGTTCTGCTAGGAGCTGATGATTGCTAGAGTGATCACTGACTTATCTGCTTAGTTATGTCACTCACACTGGCTCCTGAACAACAGTTACAGCAGAAGCCATGCCAACAGAATATCAGTGTTAAAGGACTCAAGGACCCAAGCAAGTGAAACCTCTTCCACGAGTGCCTCAATGAAAAACTGATGAATTCCAAATCAACAACAATGATAGAATATCAGGAGCATGTGGGGTGCCCTCAAGGCCACTGTCATCAATGCCTGTGAAGAGACACTTGGATTCTCTACCAGGAAACATCAAAGATGTTTTATGAAGAATGACCAGGAGATTTAAGAGTTGATTGACCACAAGCACAAGCTCTTTTGTGCTTGGCAAAATGACACCACCTCCAAGCAAAAGAAACTGAATCTCCAATAAGCTAAGGCAGAGGTCCAAAGGTGGATGCACACTAGGAAGAACAAATGATGCAAAGACAAGGCAAAGGAGATTCAGCTCTGGCTGACATCCACAATATGTGTGGCTTCTTTAGTGCTACCAAAGCCATCTACAGTCCAAGCACTCAGGGACCAACCCCTGTGAGACCTAAGGATGGAGGAGAACTAAAGGAAAGGAAAACCATCAGTGCCCATTGGTAAGAACATTTTGAAGACCTTCTCAGTTAAAATGCTGCTGTTGATGAATGCACTCAATTCCATCCCTCGAGACACAATCAGAGATGATCTTGGAATCCCTCCAACCCTTGATAAGGTAAGGAAACCATCAAGCAAATTATGAACAACAAGGCACCTGGAGTGAATGGAATCCCCAATGAAGTCAAACACGGAGAAGAGAAGCTCACATCACAGCTTCATTCCCTCATCTTGAGGATCTGAAACGATAAGGAAATCCCAGATGACATGCTTGCGACAATTTTAAAGACAGGAGACAAGTCTGACTGTGGAAACCTCAGAGGGATTGCCTTATTGTCCCCCACAGGAAAGATCATTGTGAGAACCCTTCTGAACCATGTCCTTGCACTTGCTGAAGAGCTCCTTCTGGAATCTCCATGTGGGTTTAGGGCATCAAGAGGCACAAGTGACACGATCTTCATAGATTGCCAGCTACAGAAGAAATGTTGGGAACAACATAAGCCTCAACATGGCCTTTTTTACCTCATGAATGCTTTCAAATCTGTCAATCAAGAACTGTTTTCCTTCTGAAGTACAGATGCCCACCAAAATTTGTCACCTTTCTCTGCCTGCAACATGACAGTATGAGAGTGGTAGTCCTCAGTAATTGACCTATCATAGATCTCTTGGAGGTTAAATGGGAGTTAAGCAAGGCTGTGCCATCACTCCAACACACTTCTCAATATTCCTTGCTGCAATGTTACAGCTGACTGCCAAAAAAGCTTCCAGCTGGAGTGGAGTAAATTTCCAAATGGATGGTAAGCTGTTCAACTGCAGCCAACTCCAAGCCAAAACCAAGACCACCTAGACTTCAATCATTGAGCTCCAGTATGCTGATGATGCCGTAGTGTGTATACTCACTCAGAAGTAGACCTTCGGGCAATCGTCAACTTCTTTACTGAGGCATGCAAGAAAATGGGACTGATGCTTAATATTCAGAAGTCTAAGGTCCCCCACCAAAAAGTTCGTAATGAACAGTCCCAAGATCTAGTAATCCAGATCTACAGTGAGACGCTGGAGAATGTTGAGTATTTCCCATACCTTGCAAACTCTCTCTCGCAGAAGGCTGACATTGACGAAGAAATCCAACATCACCCCAAATGTGTAAGTGCAGCCTTTAGATGCCTGAAGAAACATGTTCAATGATCACATCTAATCTGAAACCAAACTCATGGTTTAATTAAGTTCAATGATCACATCTAATCTGAAACCAAACTCATGGTTTAATTAAGCAGTCATAATCATCACTTTGCTGACATAAACAATGTACAGGAGACATCTAAAGCTGTTGGAGAAGTATCATCTGCCTGCAGAAGTATCATCTGCCTGCAGCAGATCCTCCAAATTCATTGGGAAGAGTGATGCACCAAGATTAGCATCCTCCTGAAAGCAAACAGCATGTGTATTGAGTCAATGGTCATCCAGCATCAACTTTGCTGGGCCAACCATGTCACCTGGATGTCTGACTTCAGACTTCCAAAGCAAGGTTTATTCTCCTATGCCAAGGCATACACTCAAGAGGAGGGCAGACAAAGTACTTCAGGGACATCCTCAAGGTCAACTTTAAAAAAATGCAACATTGATGTCAACTCATGGGCAACTATCACCCAGGACTGCTCTAAATGGAGGAAAAGTCTGCTGCAGGGATCTCAATACTTCAAAACCTCATGAAAACAACAGGAGATGGAAAAGCCGGAGTGGCAGAAAGTGTGTCATGGATCAAATCAAGAATCCAGAGCCACCCATACCACACAGAAACACATGTCTAAGCTGTAGTATAATCCTGGATAGGCCTCATCAGCCATCTTCAGACACACTGATAACACAATCATGGAAAACAACCATCTTTGACTGTGAGGGATTACTGAAGATATATGTACAGTGGAAGAAATCAACAATGAATATAATAAAGCTACAAAACTGATTCACTTTAGCCCAGGCAAGCCAATACAGAAATATGAAATCAAATTGTTGTACAGTGGTTTTTTTAATTTACCATGCCCATTTTAGGAATAATAAGCCAGATTTTTATCAATTTCAGGTCTTCTCACAAAAGTTAATCCTGCCAATAAATATCCAAATTCCCTTAGCAGCTAAATTGGGGGGGAGAAGTTATTTTCCCTAAAATTAGGGTTCTGAACTTTCAAACTGTAAACAGGAAATTAAAAACTTTATATTAATAAATTTGATGCCTAAGTAGCTGGAACTGAACTCTCAAACCTGATAACTTAAACAATAAAATATTCTAACTCTGGGCTGTGTCAGAGCAGGAATTTGCCTAGGCCCCATTCAGTTAACAAAATAGACTCAAACTGTCACATTGACTCTCTGTGCACTTCAATAAACTTCTTCCAGTTTAGCTGTTAAGATCCTGGAATCCTAAGCAAACATATGTCTAGCTTTTCACTTCAGGGCTATTTCTGCTACATCTATTTGTAGATATTTATGTTGCTTGGATTTCAACATGTATTCATCTGTTTGTTTGGTTTTTTAGATTTGGTTAGGAATCTTTTTGACAGGAAATTTCCCTTGGAAAAATGTCAGTTTGTCAAAACTGGGAAGGTTTGTGAGGAAAAGGCTGTTTCTTTTCCAAAAGATTTTAAAGAAAGTTTCAATGTTGTCAAGCCATCCTATTTTGATATTTTGAGAACAAAATAAATTGTTATCTGGTCAAAATGACTACTCAAGATTTGGAAACTAAAGATTTTCACTTAATGATTCCCACTCACCCTGCCTCTTGCTCCTCCCCCTACCAAAAGTGTTTCTGAACATTTTCAAGTTGACTTTGCATCCTGATTTGGGTTAAGAAGAAGGGGAAAATGATTTTCTAACCCATTTGCATAATGTCTTATGACTTGACCCATCACAATATTTAATGTCACAGTAGCTATTTCAGTTTCGTCCTTCATTCTTGCTTTAGGAACTTTCATTTTCAAAATGTTTCATAGCCAAACAAAATGTTGCCAAACAGAGTGAATCACCTGTCCTGCAATGTGTTGAAGCACAGCTCATCTGCTTCACTGGGAAAAAAAATATGATCTCCCCCTGTCCAGCCCATGGCGGTACAAGGAAAGGGGCACCATGATCTCTCTGCTTTCCCCACTCAGCTAGACCCATCCCCTGCAATTGTGGGTAACTGGTCTAGCCGAGCAGGGAAAGCAGTTCCTAGAAAAGGACACAGACCCACCCTCCCCAGAAAACCATTCCAACACCATTATAGGGCCTGCTATCTACCCACAGCACAGCCAGGACCTTGTTCTCTTCTGTGCTGGGTGAAGAGCAGCAGGGAAGCTCCCTAGGCCCTGGGGAAAGGGCCAAGATAAAGGACTTAACACAGCTACCTTTCTGTCTCTTCATGAGCACCCAGGCAAGTACTGGAAGGGTCCCAGACACCTACCCTTATATTTAATTTTGTCAGCAAAAGTTGCAACTTCAAACAAAGGCTCTGTCCCTCCCCTATGTAACTGCAGAGACACTATCTGTGTGAGGGAGTACCATGCACAGAGGATGCAATGCTGGCTTATGGCTTGGGGCTGCACAACTGCAGAACACATGAGGAATGTCCATAGAAGGCACCAAAGAGAAAGGAGGAGATGCTGCAGACTTTGGCTGCTACCTGTGACCACTGGGCACACACAACTGACTCCTGGCACCAGGAGCTGTGAGAGCAGCACAAGGAGCAACTCCAGATGTGGAAGGGGGCATGCTAAAGCTGGGCTGCCAGGGTGCAGGAATGGGGGCTTAAGAAGGGCACCTGCTTTTTTGAGGAGGCAAACTGTGCCTCTATGGAGCTGGCAGTCCCAGCACCAGAAGAAGGAATTTAAGGACAAGGTCTGTGATCACTTTATGACCACTTACAATATCCCTGACTGACATCAGCACTGCCTCCCACAAAAAGGCTATAGCCCTCTAGGATGGGGGGTAGTGGGATGAGGTCACCACCTTACCCTGTTTGGGAGCTAGAGTGGTGGGAATCAGGCCCAGGATAGGATACGTGGTATGAGGGAGCTGGTGACCCATCATTTGGGGAAGCAGAAAGGCCCCTGGCAGGGCTCCCTCTGGCAGGAAGTAGTGGGTAAGGGGAATAGGACCATGCTGTCTGTGACACCACCCTCCTCCCTGAGCCAATCTGTAGACCTTACCTGACCCTGGCAGTGACCCCATATATCCAGGCACCTCAAGTGGCTCCACAAGAGTCCCAGGTAATCAACAACACCCTGCAGGATGATGGAAAAGTAGCCCTTGTGGCTGATGAATTCCTAGGCACCTTGGGTGGACAGAGGATGGGGATGTGCATGCCATCCATGGCCCACATGCACTTGGGGAATCCATGTGGCAGACAACAGTGACCATCTCATGTGGGTTGATGAGGCAGGTGAAGCAGTAGACCAGGACATTCTTGATGTCCAGGTGGTGTGCCTGGTCAGCCTCTCTGGTTGTGGTCTTGCTCACACTGAACTGGTTGGCAACATAACAAAGACTGCTGGGAGTGGCCAAGCTCATGATGGCAAGGGCTACCCACTTCTCCTGAGTGAGGGGTGGCCACATGCCAATGTCTTGGTGCATGATATGGGAGGCCATCTGGGCAACAATGTCCATGAAGGTGGTTTGGCACAGAAGGGAGATCTGGACCCACTGTTTGTCATTCCAGGTGTCCAGGGTGATCCAGTCCCATGAGTCACTGCTGGTTGTGCTTCCCAGAACTAGTGCTTGACAATCTGGAAGTGAGTGATAGTACAGCACCTCAATGCCCACAGCATTCTGAGTGGCATCATCCTGGTTGGCCACAAAAATAAATGAATCACAAAATAACTGTCCTTATATTCTAGAAAATATAAAATACATTTGTCAGTATAAGGGATTTTGGGGAGAGGGATTGGGATGTGCAGGGGCTGGGGGAAGTTATTAAGTTATTCTTTCACTGCAGAAAGAATAAATACAAAAGCTTTACGCTAGATTGCGCTTATGGGTGCCCCAAGCAAACCAAACTGTTAACAATCCCCACCTTGAATGCCTAAGTACACAAAAGGTAGCCATGGTGTGTCCATACAATCCAGGAACAGAAGTGTCATTCTGAAAAGATACAGTGCTCTTGCAGATGCTTGGACTTTAAACATGGACAGTCAAATATCATCTTAAAATGTATATTGGATTACATTGTGGCTGAAGTTTATGGTACTATGTGCTATAATAGAATAGAAAATACAGTACATGGGCACAACCTCAACATACAGTTTACTGGTCTGGATATTTTTAGTGTCTGTAAACATAGACAACAGGCCTTATTTTTGCTCTCCAAATGTAAAAAGAGCAATAATCTGGGGTGAAACTAGGTTCAGGCTCCTCTTCCTTTACCTGGATTTAAACTCATGACCCTGAAGCCAATTTACTCCCTTCAGCATTTTCATGGCACTTAAAAAGGGCAGCACTACAAATTTCTGTAATGCAGGCAGAATATACCCATATAGAGGGTTTTCCCCCATAAACACATTTTCACACTTAATGTCCTAATAAGAAGGCAGACAGTGGGTTATGTTAGAGGTCCACAGCTCTGAACAGGAAAAAGAATTTTCTTTAAACCACTACTGATTTGCAGAGGATATATAGATCTCCTGTACTATGAAAATACAGCAATCAACATGGGAATCAATCCAGCAAAAATGCATCCTCACAGAAACCACATATGTGAGTCCTATACAGTGCAATTCTGTTCTGAAAAGTGACTCTGCAAAACTGACATTGTGGCGTGTTTGTCATCTTGCTGTGACATAGATCACATCTTCATTTAAAAAGAAAAAACACGACAGAAGGAGGTCTTCATGAAAACTGTCTTTAAAATATAGACACTTTCTGTTTCTTGTTTAGGAGCCACTACAAATAAGACCTGTTTCATCCAGTTATTTGGTAAACAAGTGAGGGACCTCACTCCAAACCCACTACAACTGTAGACCACACATTCATTTTTGCCACCAAACTCAAAAGTTAAAAAGAATCTAAATCTGTGTACATACTAAATAAAAATTAAAGTGTGTTAAATCCCCAAATGACCCTTGGGATAAATAGTACTATTACAGACCCAATGCAACTACCATTGAAATCAATTAAAGGAATCCTAATTAATTTAAATGAGAGCTGGACAAAAGGATTTTTTTTAAGTATCCAGACAACAGAATCTTGAAATTATCTTTTAGACTAGTGTCTTTAACTAATATTTAATATTTAAGATAAACTAAAAATATTTTATTGATTGACAAATTTCAGTGAACTCATTTTTTCCCCTAGAAATAATTAAACTGATATGTAACAGGTAAATTCAATTTGAAACTGAGGATTTGTTTTTTTAAGACTAAAATTCCTATTTAGTTATGACTAAGTTCTCTATATCCCCTTAACCAATGAAAATTTATTGATATGATTGCTGAGCAACAAGCATTTTACACAAACTGACTGATCATTTGGCACAGGACTTTCAAATTTTGCAACATATTTTCAGAAAGTTATACAACTGATGATAGAAAGCCATTCTCTTCTTTTTTGTCACTTAATGTATTTTAAATGCCATTTAAGAGATATTATTTATTCCAACGAGTTTTATCATTTCTGTGTTTAAACTAGAAACCTCTTGGAAGCATTTAATCCATTTACGCCTATAGAACACATTCCTCAGACAGCATCTACTGGCAGTGCTCCCATGAAACTACAGACAGAAATTAAAAGGGACACTCCCCTAGCATAAGTCAGAGGAAGGCAATACTACAAACACCACATGAGTGCCTAAGGGGTTGAATTAGAGTACAGCTATCTCTTTATTAGCTAAAGCAATAGAAAGATTGCTTTGAACAATACTTTGATCATAGAAAAACACAAAATATGCTGAAATAAAAAGAATCTTTGATCACATGCTTAACTGTAAATCTCATGGAACTCAATATTTAAAACTTTAAATATATTTAAAATCTTTGTTGGATCAGGGCTAGGAGTAAGTAAGTCATGGAAAGACTGAGCTGCATTCATGTGTGTATCTAACCAACACACGAACAATACTGCTGCAAAGAGCTTAGTACAGAGGAAGTCAAAATACAGCCCATAGGCTGGATGCAGCCCACCAAGCCATCCTATGTGGCCCACTGGCCCTCTCCAAAAAACAATTATTATTGGCCCACAGATGCCCCTCTGAAAGCCAGAGAGAGGAATGTGCTTTCAGAGGTCTAATGCAATTGGACCAGTCAGGCTCTATGCTTCCACCTTGGAACTCCATGTGGAGGCATTGAGCATGATGGCATGTGACTGGACAGCTGGTGAATGGGGAGGGAAGCTCCTGCCTGCAGTGCCAGGAACTGCAAGTAGCAGCACAGAGTCTGCCAGAACCAATGATGTGCATGTGTATGGGTGGATATGGGGAGTGTGTGTGGGGCAAGTGGAGGGGTGGGGTTTGTGGGTGGGTGTGTGGTACTCCTGGCTGCAGTGCAAGGAGCCCCACATGGGAGCATGGAGCCCACCCAGCCCAATGGCATGTGCTGTGGGAGCTGCAGGGAGTTGCATGCCATTGCACCAGGAGGGCTCCGCGCTGCCACATAAGGCTTCCCACTGGAATGCTGGAAGCCCCACATGAAAGAACAGAGCTGGCCTGCCCTGACCCAATGGAATATGGCTCCCAATTGCAGTACTGGGAGCCCCATGTGGTGGCATGGAACCAGCTTGGTGTGGTCCGAAAGTGAACATCGATGTTTTCATTAACAACTTGGAGGATGGAGAAGGAATGTACACTTACGTTATTTGTGGACAACACCAAGCAAGGGAAGAAGAGAGTTTGCAAGCTATCTAGAAGACATCATCAGAATTAAAAATGATCCTGACAATTTGGAGTGATGGCCTGAAGTCAAGAAGACAAAATTAAGGAAAGAAAAAAAAAAACAAGTTCACATATAATAAAAATGAGTAAGATCTTGCTAAGTGGGAGCACAACAGAAAAGAGTCTGGAATCACAAAGTAAAGTCAACAAAGAGGCTGGTGCAAAAAGGACACCTCAATCTAGATGTTATATGTACATAATGGAGCTAATTTTTCAGTTCTACTGAGATCCAGTGAGTTGAAAACTGGAATACTGTGATCACTTTTGGGCAACACACTAGTAAAAAGATGGACACAATAATAAAAAGAATTTTAAGAAATAAGACCTATGGGAGAAGGTTTAAAAGATTACAGGATACAGTTGGTCAAACACACTGTAGACAACATCCTAAAGACTACATTTTTGTCAACTAATAGTCTTTAGTTGTGCTGTTAACTTAAGATCAAAATTTCTCTTTCATAAGCTGAATATAAAAACAAATTAATAGCATCAGGCAAAATATATGGGACATTATTTAACTACATATTAAAGTTTCTCTTGTAAAGAAATACAACAGTAATATTTTGAAATGGCATCAATGTTAGTGGAGGGAGGTACAGGACAAGCAAAACATTTTCTTTCCATAAGAAGGTGACTGAAGCTGTCCTGAGCTAACCTCTGGTAACCTTCCCTCAGGTATAAGCGGGGAAAATACATCTAGATGAATACATTTGGAAGGACAACATATAAAATACATTTCCATCTCAAAGTTAAACTTGAGATAGGAGCAGCCTCATCTTCAAAATGACACCAACTTGCTGTTCTCTTCATTGAGCTGTATGTCACAGGCCAGCTGGGCACTCTGAGTATATCAATTTAGTTTCAGACTGGATGAGCACTGCAACTTTATTAGCCACTGGACTTTTTGGTTTGGGATCGAGGAGGTGATGTTGGAAAGGAAAGCAATGACAAGTTTCACTTACAAAAAAGAATGAATCTTTCAACAAAAGATATAGTTTGCACATATAATAGTTAATAAAAAGGTTAAGCTAATAAACAGACAACATAACAATACAGATTACAATTGACAGTGATAATAAAACAGATAAAGAAATTAACCAAGAGTTCCCACTTGGTTAGTAACTTATCAAAAGTCCCTCAGTTACAAGATGCACATCAAGTTGAATCAGCGAAATCAGACATCTCTGAACTGGGCTGCCCAAAGGAGAACCGGTGGAAGCCCCTCAGTCAGGATCTGGTCCTCGCTCTCATAGGGAGTGAGAGAGATCCTTGGGGTATGGAACAACATTTCATGGACATGTTGGGTCCAAGCAAGTGCGGCCATGAAGGGTTTTTTCCCCCATGGGTTTATTTGAGCCCTGGATATCCAACTGCAGTATTTCCTGTACTGTCTTCTGGAATGCTTTACTCCACTGGTGCTAGAATTCTCTCATATGTAATATTCAATCTGTAACAAAAATTAGAGACCTTTTCTAATTTCTTCACATGCTGCAGGTATAAAATGAAAAGCTCAGCTCCTGCTCACTCCTTCTGGGTGAACACTTTCCCCAGGTACCATTAAAATGGACAAGGAGCATGCATTTTTTTACCACAGTTTCCAGAGCAATTTTTTCCCTTTCTTAATATTGATTGAATTGATTTCTGTAGGAGTTTCCTTCTGCTCTTCTGGTGGGACACTCACTTTGTTAAAAACCAATTACTAAGTAGTAAATATGGCAATTTACTCAATATCCATCCTTACAGTACAATATTTATGCAAATAAATTGAACCAAGTGATAAACAGTATGTGGGTAACATATACATATGCACTAGTAAAGTATATTAAAAGGTTGAGGGCAATTTGTCAACATTCATTAGTGGATGATGTTAAAGTACAGCAGCTTCTATGGAAATAAATGAAAACTCCAATCCAACCATGGATTCTTATCCTTATTTCACACACATCCCCAAGCCCCCAATACATCCTACCTCCACAAAAGTCCTAGAATATAATGTCATTTTGACTATTCTTAAGGACTTGAGAAACAAACTGATTTTGCAAAAAGCCAATTTGGCTCTATCTTTAAGGACTAAAAATTTAAATATTTAAGGCAAGATAACATCTTGCAGGTAAGTAAAGGAATACTGCCTGCAGGATACTCTTGTATAGCAACAATTCTTTATCAAAATCGATAGCAAACAGGCAAAGTAATAAGCACACTTCTGTAGAAATAACTCATTTATATTCCATTTTTGTATCCCAAGAGATTTATGAATTGCTTTTCCAATGTGGGAAAAAAAACAGTTAATGAATTTCAAGTAAAAGGATATGTAGGGAGATAACAGCTTATTGAAAGATTCATACTGCCAATTGCCATGGAAGCATGACCCACGGCATTTCTGAGAGACCGAATTCTATTTTCTGGCTCATTCACTCAGTAAGTCCAGTCTCTAGAAAGTTTATATGTGACTCTTTAAATGTCACATTTTCTTTTGTTTGCAATTATCCCCCCCCCCCATCATAACAGCTAAAAATTTAAATCACAAATGAACATAGCCTCTGGAGATGACCTGGTGGGGGAGGTGCTAGTACAAGGGAAGCTAGGGGACAGTGATCATGAAATGATCCAGTTTTCTATTCAGACAAAGGTGGGGAGGGTAACTAGCACAGCGCAAATGCTTGACTTTAGGAAAGCCAACTTCGATGTGCTCAGGGCAGTAGTCAGGGAGGCACTCGGAGCTCAGGGTGTAGCTAGTATGGGGGTCCAGGAAAGGTGGTCCTGCCTCAAAGAGGTTATCGTTGGGGCGCAGCAGGACACAATTCCTCTGCACAGAAAGTCAGGAAAAGGGTCCAAGAAACCTTCATGGCTGATCGCAGATATCCAGGCCGGCCTGAGGGCAAAGAAAAAAAGCATACTGGCAGTGGAAGCAGGGGGCAGGGACAAAGGAGGAGTACACCTCCCTGACCTGAGCTTGAAGGGATTTGGTAAGGGAGTCTAAAGCAGCACTGGAGCTTGAATTAGTTTCTGGGATTAAGGATAACAAAAAGTCATTTTTCAAGTATATAGGTAGCAAGAAGAAGTCTCGGGGTAACAATGGACCCCTACAAGACAGGGCAGGGCAGGGCAATTGGTGATGGGTGCATGAGAGAAGGCAGAACTCTTCAACAAGTTCTTGGCCTCCGTGTTCCTGCCTGCTGACAATGGGGTGCTCTTGGGTGATAGCGTAGAGAGGCCCAGGAAGGATGCGAGTCCCCCGACTGTTAGTTCAGACCTAGTTAAGGATTACCTGGAAGGCTTAGATGTGTCCAAGTCGGCGGGCCCCGATGACCTTCATCCGTGGGTGCTGAGGTAATTGGCTGGTGTCGTTGCGGAGCCATTGACATGGCTGTTTGAGGACTCCTGGTGCTCAGGCCAAGTCCCTGAGGACTGGAAAAGAGCCAATGTGGTCCCTATTTTCAAGAAGGGGAGGAAGGAAGAGCCTAGCAACTACAGGCCAGTCAGCCTCGCTTCTATCCTGGGGAAGGTCTTTGAAAAAATTATCAAGGGCCACATTTGTGAGAGTCCTGCAGGGGAAGTGATGTTGAGGAGTAACCAACATGGGTTCGTGCAAGGCCAATCCTGCCTGACTAACCTGGTCTCTTTCTGTGACCAGGTAACAAAGAGCTTAGATGGGAAGGAAGAAGTCAATGTCATCTTCTTGGACTTCCAGAAGGCCTTCGACACAGTGTCCCACCCAATTCTGGTGGGCAAGCTGAGGGACTGAGGCACTGATGAATGCAGAGTCACATGGATGGCAAACTGGCTCCAGGGGCGCACCTAGAGGGTGGTGGTGGTGGACAGGTCAATGTCGACCTGGGAGGGTGTGGGCAGCGGAGTCTCCCAGGGCTCAGTCCTTAGGCTGGTGCTTTTCAATATCTTCATTAGCCACCTGGACGAGGGTGTGGCGTGCACCATGATCAAGTTCGCTGATGACACCAAACTGTGGGGTAAAGTGAATACACCGGCAGGCAGTGACCGCATTCAGGCAGACCTGGATAGGTTAGAGAAGTGGGCAGATCTGAATAGGATGCGGTGCAACAAGGACAAGTACAGAGTGCTGCACCTGGGGAGAGGGAACCAGCATTATGGTTATAGGTTGGGGGCTGACCCTCTCAGCAGCACAGAGGCAGAAAGGGATCTTGGAGTCTGTAAGGGTGGCCAGAGCCTGGAATAGGCTTCCCAGAGAGGTGGTGCTCTCACCTTCCCCAGAAATCTTCAAGAGGAGACTGGATAGGCACCTGGCTGGGGTCTTATGACCCGTGCCACCCCCAGTGCTCCTTCCTGCCCATGGCAGGGGGTTGGACTAGATGATCTTTCTAGGTGCCTTATGACTCATTGATTCTATGATTCTATGAATAGTGTACACAGAGTTATCTATGTTGGAGCCAGGCAAGACTATCTGAACCCATAAGAAGTCACAGCAAACAAGTGGCTTTTATCAAACAAATAACTGTTGTTGCCCTGTGGGGTCAGGCTAACTCTCAGGATCTCAATATTGTGCTGTTAGACAGGATGGTGTGACAAAATTGCACATATACAAACACACAAATCAATTAGGGGCATACACATACACACTACTAGGTCAGGCACATACACATCCAAACGAGCCTAGGCACATGCATACCAATCACCAATTCAAGCACATACACACTATACACTAAAAACTATGAAACAAAAATCTATTGTCAATACCTCCACACTTAGTACACATACCCCGATCACTAATTCACATATCATGCGCACTCACTAGTTCACACACATACAACCCACCAACACATAGGTAAGTTCCTGACTTGGTGGTACAGTATGTATTTGTGCATTTGGGGTAGCTGGGATACTTGGGGGAAGGTTAGGGTGAGAGAAAGTCAATGTGTAGGGAGTGAAAGTTGCCAGAACCAGGATTAGAACTGGTGGACTAGAGAGAAGCTGGCTGAGGAACTGAGGCTTGGGTTTACTTAAGATAAAGTGGCCCCAGGGTAACTCGAGGCCACTGGTGCATGGGAGGGGAAAAAAATAAAAAGAGAAGCCTGGTGGCAAGGAGGAGACAGACAGAAAAGAGAGAGAAAGACAGAAATCTGGGAGCTTGGAGCTGGAAACTGAGATAGCTGAGAACTTTTGGGGGGGGGGGCAGATAAGTGGTGGCAAGGAGGAGACAGCCAGGAAAGAAACTGAGGCAGAAACCTGGTTGCTCAGGGGAAAAGGTAGTGGAGATAAGACAGTGGCAAAGAAACAGGGGTTTTGGAGGCAGAGAGGAGCTTAGGACACCTGTTGGAGATGGCAGTGAGCCAGAAGCAGGAGAGGGAGAATTGAGACAGAAGTTAGAGGGGTGAGGAGCAGAGATTGGAGCAGGGCTGAAGCATAGTAAAGAAAAACCCAATGCAGGGGTCCAAATAACAGGTTTATTAAATAGTCAACACGCCACACAGCCCCATGAAGTTACTGGTTCACACACACAAGCACTCACAATGGCAGCAGGTGAAAGAGACTCAGTGGAAGTGTTGGAGTCCAGGTAGGGAAGAAAAGCAGAGTCCAAGTCCTTGGTTGAAGAGGGGGTGGGGGGGGTTGGTTCCTATTCAGGCTGGAGGCTGGCCCTTGTCCAGTAGGTGATGTCCAGAAGGGGGTCACCGGTGGGGCCTCTGGGTGGATAGGTGGTATGGCATGGTATTGGTCCAGATGGAAAGGGCATCCCAAAGAGTCAGTCTTCACTAGACCTTTTTACGGGGCAGACTACCTCTGATCTCCTATGGGGAAGGCCTGTCCAGGCAATGTCAGTCCTGTCCCAGAGGGCTCCAGGTGTTCTTACCTAGCATGTGCAGCCTTTGCACAATGGTGGGCTGCTTAATCTTTTGTTTCTTGCATGCCGATGGGTAGTTCCAAAGGCTGGGTCATTGGTCCAGGGATTGGTGTTAATGGTTTGGTCATTCAGAGGGAGCTATTTTAGACCTACTGCCATTGTCTCTCAAGCACCCTCATGCATCCCCATTCATTCAGGAACCAAGTTACATAGGAGAGGTAGGGGTAAGTCATGGGTTACAAAACCAGGCCTGGGGACAGAATGGAGACTTGACAAACAAAATGAAATTTGACATGACTTATGCTAACTTACATATATAGGCCTAAATCATATAGTACCAAGAAAATAGTAATATAGGACAGTAAAAATCAATATAAACATAATAATTATACTGTCCTGGGGCCTGAGGTAACAGGAGACACTTACCTGAAGCCGAGGACAGGAGAGACACCAAGCCAGAGGGAGAACCCACGTGGCTTGTTAGCCGCATCTTCTTACAGCTGTGGCCAGCAGCTGATGGCAGCGTCAGATGCCGGCCGGGGGATTTAAAAATGGTGGCCGCTGCTCTGGAGGCAGCGGAGAGCCCAGGAATAAAGAAATGGTTAGGGCCAGCGACAGCGGGGGAACTCTGGGACAGACAACATCAAGCTGGCGTGCTGGAGGGAGCAGCGACCCCTAAGAGAAGCTCAATGACAGGGACATCGGCAGATTGTCCCAGAAGCAGCGGATCAGGTGAGCTGCTAGAGATTGGGACGGCCCAGGAAGATTCTGAGGACCCCGGAGTAAGTGCCAGGACGGTGGATGCGAGTCACGCCGAAGAGGGACGAAGGATCACGGATCATCTGGCTGGAGGGAGCTCGGGATGGGATCGCCACCAAGTTCAGCAGATGCCTGTTAAAGGAATAGGAGCGGGGCAGCCAGAGAGCAACTAAGGGAAATCCCTTCCCCGCCCCATTCGGGTTAAGAGGGATCTGGTGGAAGATCAGCGTGACAGTGAGAATATCAGTGACTCCTAGTGTGGAGGGTCTCACCGGGTGAGGGGCTTGTGGCGTGGGGTATACAGGATGGTGCAACTGAGGCACCAGTGTAGATAAAGGTGAAGGGTCTTACACTGAGGTGGGGTATCCCACGGATGGTGGGATTGAGTACGAAGGACGTGTTGGAAGCCTGCAGAAGCAGCACGGAGCAGGCACGGGAAAGTGGAGCCCATACGTGGCATGAGGCCAGGGTGTAGGGGTGGCGGAGCCCCGTGTGCAACCAGCGGGCCAAGCCTGGGCCACCGAGGGACCTATGAACTAGCCCCGCCCACTGGGGAAACAGCAAGTCGTGGCAGGAAAGAGGAGGGTTGGCAACAAGGGAGAACGAACACCCACAGTGACAACCAGGTCTGGACGGGGAGTAGCCAACGACCAGGAGGACAGTGCCCCAGGAACGATGCAAGAAGGCCCGGTCACATATACAATATAAAGAAGGACAAAAAACCAAACTTCTCAACCATGGGATAATCATCAAGTCAAAGAGCCCCTACACTTCCCTCATTGTCATCATAAGGAAGAAAAATGGAAAGATCTGTATATGTATTGACTATGGGGTGTTAAATGTTTGGTCAATTGTTGATTAGTATATGGACCCTAGGGTACAAAAGGCACTGGACTGCCTTGGGGCAGTAAATGTTTTTCTGTGTTCAACCTGAGGAGCGGATATGACCAGATTTTCCTCAGAGAGGTGAAAACAAAAAACAAAAAAAAACACCACACATTCATTTGCCTGTTGGGTTTCTTCCTGTTTGAGAGAATGCTTCAAGGCATTTCAGGTGCTCCGGCCACCTTCCAAAGATTGATGGAAATGGTGGTTGGGGATATGCATCTCACCCAAGTGCTCATGTACCTGGATGACCTTCTCGTGTTTGGGAGGACCCTAGAGGAACATGATGAGAGGATCAGTTGGAAGCTGCAGGCCTCAAGCTGGCTTTCAACAAGTGCTAGTTCTGTGAGGCCTCAGTAAGATATGTTGGGCACATTGTATCTCAACAGGCGATCAGTACTGACCCAGACAAGGTATGCACTGTGACTGCTTGGCCCAGACCCACAAACGAATGAGACCTAAAGAGATTTTAGGGATTCTCAGGTTTTTACAGGAAGTTTGTGCAGAACTATGCCACCATTGCCCAGCCACCGAATCACCTTACCTGGGGATATCAGATGGGGAAAGCTTCATGCAACCAAAGGACACTGGAACACTCCCAAAGAAGTTGGGAGGTAAAGAGTCCTACCCAGGCTTTTGGACCAGAACGGGATGAGCAGTGTAAGAAAGCTTTCTGAGACCTTATTCAGCATCTTACTAATGCCCCCACATTGGTGTATCTGGAACCTTCCCTTTGTCCTTCACACTGATGCCTGTTTATCAGTGCTTTACCAAGTCCTTGAGGGGCAAAGACACCCTGTGACATTTGCCAGCCAAGGCCTTGTGCCCAGTGAAACTAGAGACCTGGCTTATAACTTAGAGTTCTTGGCCCTTAAGTGGGCAGCGACTGAAAAATTCTGGGACTACTTGTTTGGGGCAACATTTCAGGTATGGACTGATAACAATCCATTAACATACATCTTGACCTGTGCCAACCTGAATGCCACTAGGCACTGGTGGGTTGCTGCTTTAGCTGACTTTTCATTCAGCCTCCACTAATTGGGCTGAACATAAAAATGTTGACACTGGCACTTTGTCCCAAATGACTCCTGCAGAGGTTCAAGAAGTGTTACAGCCAAAGGCTGTGTGACCTCTCTGTGATCTCTTCATGAGAAGCCCATCAGGAGAGGGATCTGATGGGGTTTGCTTGGCTGAGGTACTGGGGGTACCTCTCAAAGGAATTCCCCAGGCTTGGAGCCATTACACCATGTTGACCCCTTCAGCATTTCCCCAAGTTACAGTGGGGGAGGGGCAAGCCAGTCAGAAGCATGATCCTGATAGTTGAAGGGAGGGGAGGGACTATTATGCCCCCTCCTAACCAAGTGGGTGCTCCAATTGGGTGGCTCCTGCTAAGGGAATGGGGAAAGTTGCAACTAATAAATGGTGTGCTGCACTGTACAAGGCTCTGAGATACAAGAGGTGTTGCTGCTGGCCCTCCCTAGAGAACAGTGGGCCCTAGCCCCGAGTGCTCTTCACAATGAAGTCAGTCTTATGGAAGTAGAATGGACTCTAGCTTTAGCACAGGAGAGATTTTTCTGGTCCCGTATGGGGAACAAACTCTGCCATCACATACTCCTTACCTCCACACCACTCAGAGCTCATAGCCACTCAAACTATTCTGCATGGACTTTCTTACTATAGAGGGAGATGGGAATCAAAAGAGCAACATCTTGCTGATAACAGACCATTTAACATGATATGCCCAGGCTTTTGTGATGGGACTGCCCAAATGGTGGCTCAAGTGTTGTGGAAGAAGTACTTCTCCATTTTCAGACTGTCCGCCTGCTTACATTCTGATCAAGGCAGAGATTTTGAGAGTAAGTTACTCAAAGAGGTGCTGACCATGGTGAGGATATGGAAACCCCATATGACTCCCTGTCACCCTCACAGAGATCCCCAACCTTAGCAATTCAACAGAACACTGCTGAACATGTTGGGGACCCTAAACTAGAAATGATGGCACTTTGGTAATCCTCTAGATCTTGGCCTCCTATAGATCTCCATTTCTGAGTGGAGAAGGTATATGGGCAACACGCCCAGCAATCAAGAGACAGACTGAGGTGGGCCTACCACCTGGCTGAAGACCTAGTGAACCACAACCAACTGAGACAAGTGAAATTATGATGCCCGAGTAAGGAAGCAAGGACTGAGCCCTGGGGACCTAAGGAATTTAGGCCTGACCAGAAGACATAAGATCACAGATCACTGGAAAGCTGGGACTCACATAGTTCTCAGAAGAATGGGCTATTTACCCCTGTATGAAGGGGCCCCTGAAACCAGGCCTGGGCCGCCCTAAGTACTGCACTACAGCCTACTCCTGCATATTGGTGAGTTAGTCGGCACAGGCTCCCCAGCAGCCAAGCTCCCCTCCTCGGTCTGAGAGACAGTCTAGGCACAAGACAAAACAAGTCCTTCCTCCTGCTCCAGTGAATGAAGACGACTCTGATTCAGACAGTGATGTGTCGTACCCCTCAGAGTTCCATTCCAGCATGCTGCTGCCTGCTCCTGGAGGGGATGCTCAGGCTGGAAGAGTGGGGGAGGCTCCAGAACCCCAAGACAGCCCTACAGAAGAGCCACGACCATTGCAGTCTTCCAGCATTGCAAGCCCTGCTGCCCAGCCATCCAGCTCCAGGGTTGAAGGGAATGCCCCTGGGTTCCCAGGTGGCTTGGAACATGAACCCACTCCAATCCCAGCACAAAAGGAGGCCAGTTAAACCTACGATGGCCCTGGCTTGCAAAGTGAGGTGTCCATATTGAGTCCGGGGGGCAGAGGACTGGAGGGGGCCATCCGTTCACCAGGACAGCAAAGGGTTCCACAGGAGAGAAAATAATATAGCCCAGATACCCCTGGGGGATGTGCCCTGTCCTCCAATGACAGTGGTGAGGGTCAGGCAGGGTGCTGATGGAGGGGCCAGCTACTAGAGCAGTTCCTTCTCCTCTCTACAGAGCAAGGCTCAGACTGAGTGCTTAACTATATACAATTTGTTACTATAATAAATACTTAAGATGCAATATTTACAATAAAGCTTAGCATATGACACTATGTATAATATCTCACAATTTACATAAACCATATAACTACAATAATTAATACATTGAACAAGACAGTTAACATGATAAATGTGTATAGGGACTCAACTTATATAATGCAAGTGAATAATATCTCCTAGACCTACCAAGTAACAATACAAATATACATATTAACATATTAAGAACATATAAACTTCCTTAAAGAATACCCATAGCTATATAGACTTGCACAACAACAATCACCCAAAATAGGGAGTGCACTCAGTACCTCCCCAAGGTGTTTTCTTGGAACCCATCCCCTTTAGGGCCCCTCCTGCAATGGAGGATGGAGGTGGCAGACCCTCCTGTCCTGTGCCCACCTCCCTTGCTGGGTCTGCTTCCCCAGCAACTCATGCTTTCTCTCCGAAGAAGCCAAGACTCATCCTCTGGAGGCTGATCCCATGAGAGCCTCTCTCCAGTGGCACCTTTGGCTCTCCTCAATGGCCTGGCACCCTGCACTGGGCAGCTCAGGGTTCGCCCTCTCATGGGAGCAAAACCCTTAAGGACCCTGGTTCCCCAGTCTCACAGTGGGGGTCCTCCTATTCCTGGGCCCTGCTCTGGGTACCAGGGCTCTTTTAGTTAAAAGGTAGAGCTGCACTGTGGTGCTCCGGTCACTTGGCCTCGGGCTGGGGCCAACTTGAGCAGCCGCAAGCTGCCCCCAGGCAAGTCCTCTGTGTACCAATCTGCACACCGTATGGGGCCCGAGCAGCCTCAAGCTGCTCCCAGGGCCAGCTATCCATTTGCCAATCTATACACTGACTGCCCCGGTGCTTGCCGGGTTCGCAGGTTCAAACCATCTCAAGTGTCTCCTAGAGCTTGATCTCTGTGCACCAATTCACGCGCTACTGAAACTCAGGTGGGGTCCTGAGGACAGCTGTCTCTGGAGCTCCAAGCTGTCCCTCATCATCTCTCTCCAGCGTACTTAGCACACTCCCCTTTTATACTCTTCAGGGGCTCCACTCCCAAAGTTCTCTGGTCCACCTGCTCCTTACTCCCTCCCTTCGGAATAGGGCAGGACATTGCTTCCCTTGTACTGCCTCCAGATTGATTGCTGGAGCCCACCCACCAAACAGCAGACTCTCAATCCTGGGACTAAACCCAAGCTCTAATAAGGTAAACCCACTACATGCATTTCTATGGAGCAGCCACAGATAGAGTTCCTGATTGCAGGTGAAAGAAGTCATCCCACTTTTGCCAATGAAAATAGGAGGCTTTTGCCCACTTAACATGGGTTTCTACAGCATGAAAATAGGGTGACATCTCCCCTCAGCAGCAAACTTCAGCTGTTGTTTTTGTGTGCTTCCTGTTGCCAAAGTCATACAAACAAGATATAGGGAGGGGTGCTTTGTTGGGTGCTGGTGACTGGCTCTGACCAGTGCTGCAAGCAGCACAGCCCCCCGCCAGATTGTTCATTTCCACAGGGATTCCTGCACTCACAGGGCAAAAGGAGGGAAACCCAAGCACTGGAGCAGGGAAAACAGCAGTTCCAGTGCCTGGGGCTTCCTTCCTGTTCTCCATAAGTGCAGGGAAAGAAGTGACCCAGCAGGGGCTGTGCTCCTTGCAGCATTGGCCAGAACTAGGCACCGGCACCGACACCGAGAAGAGCA
>NW_017728920.1:1626132-1654608 GCF_001723895.1 Crocodylus porosus | reverse complement strand
CCCATACCCCTCCCCCCCACACCCAGCAGGGGTTGGGCTTCTCGTTGCAATATGCAGCACTGATCAAAGCAAGCAACATGCTTTATCTGCTGCTGCACTATGGGAGGGGTTTACCACACACACACATACACACTGCAACTGTTGCCTGCATTGACTGCAGGAGAGGACAGTGTGTTCTAGAGACCTGCATGTTCCAGGTTGGCTACCCCATCTAGAGGATCTGCCTCCAATCACATTCATGCCCAGGCATTAGGTGCAATAGTCAGGAAGTTCATATCAGTAATGTTAGAAGTGGTGCTTTGTAACAATAGAGTCAAGGCAAACTGGAAAGGTTCTGAGACCTCTGCAGCACAGAGTCCTCCAACTGCAAGGTTTAACCCTAAAATTAATAGCTAGTTAATTTTAAACATGTGTGTCAAGTGTGAATGTATAAGCAAGAAATTTGTACAATTACACGTAAATTTTTGGTACAAACATCACCAATAACATATACAAACATAGATGTTACTTTTCTCTGTAATCATTTAACAGAATAACAGCATTGGTTGTTACTGACTATTGTCACATTATGTCAACTCTAGGGCTTTTTACCTCACTTTGACCATTTATGGTGTAATTATTCATTTTGTCAAAGCCATTCCAGATTGAGATCTGTATGCAAAACATAGCAAAGAGTAGTTTTATGCCACACACAAAGATAAAATAAATAGGTTAAGTGTGGCACTACCAAAATTAATGGAAGTAGTATCTTTTGTACAAAAAGTTACTGTATAAGTATACATTGCTGAAGAGATATTCTTTTGCATGGACAAGCAAAATGCAGTGAGGAGTAATGCCTTTACTAGAAAGTTAAGTGTGTGAACAAGCAATACTTGGGTTGATAAATTCTTGGGTACTCCCCACTTTCCTTCTTGGCTGATAAATATTACATTTCTTTACATGTAAGCTTCTACCCTAAACTGTAGTTTTTGTTTAATTATACCCACCATAAAGCTAGTGGCAAAGTTTACATAAATTCATTTCATTTTGTAATCAGACACGGCCTCTCATGACTGCTTATGTTCACCTACACATTTGGCATACAACTAAATACCTCAGAATGCTTGATTTAAGTGATCTAGGGAACTCCATTTGCTCCATTAAGCTTTTTATATTTTTTATTTCTCTACTGTCCTTGCTTTTTTAGGTCTTTTGAAATTCCTACTTACACCTTCAAAACCATTCTGATTTTACCATAGGCATTGCATGTGCACCCCCTGAGAGCACTGGTGTGCCCCCCCCCGCAGAGTGAGGGCTCTCGGCTTAGGTGACGAGCAGGGGGGACAGGCAGAGCACTGGTGCCCCCCACCCAGAAGTGCTACTGGCACTTCTGGGCTCAGCCTCTAGCCACAGGGGGAGCCCCAGTCAGCAATCTGCCATAGGGGGGACCTCCCCACCCCCCACCGCTGATAGCACCACAGCCGCTTGACCTGGTCCTTGAGAGGTTGCTTGAAGACTAGCAATGGCAAGCCACCATGGTGGCCAGAGGCAGTGGAGGCCATGGAGGAAGACCAGTGTGCACTAGATACCATCCTTGCCCTGGTGGCCTTCCTTGTGCTGCTCACTGCCCAGCCTCCTATCTTGGTTGGGCCTGCTCCCTGGCACACCTAGCTGTAAGCCCCAGTATGCTTGGCCTCCCACCAGCTGCCCCCCCACCATAATCATAATCATACATGCAACACCACAAAATACACATCACAGGATGTGAATTCTAACTGCATTCTTCTAGTTTAATTCTGACCCTCTGGGTGCTTTAAACTTTAAAATAAGAACCAGCCGGTTATACAATTGCTTAACTTTAAGTTCCTGTTAGCGACAGAATTTGGTGCAGATCTCGGGACTCCTGACTATACTTGGACATATATTTTTGCTGACTGCTTTATTTGATATAAGTTGAATTTTTAGAATGTGCTGAAAAATTCACAGGAGAGGCCAAATTCAGTGCATTGAATTTAATAACTAGTTTTGGCCATAAAATATTTAAATGTGTCTTCAAAATGGAACATGTTTTTCCTCAATTCTAAATATTTTCACTTAAGGACAAACAAACAAACAATTGCCAAATTATTAAAAAAAAAATCTTTTAGTAAAGTAAAGTAACCACCCAAAATGGAAGGACACATTTAATATCAGGCCAGGAACCTAAAACTGAAGTCCATCTCCCCATTCCCCTATTATTTCCATTCTGCTGGGAAAGTCTCTTTCTTTCTTTTTTTTTTTCCTCCATAAAAACATTAATGGTTCAGCCAGTGAACAAAAAAGGGGGGGGGGGAGGGAGGGCAGAGAACCAAAAACACCAATCATATGAACAGTTGTATTTCTCTCTATTCAATGAAAGATGCTGGCTTGCTATTGGCATTACAGTCACATCTGAGTTTGGACAGCGATCTTAACTACTACCTCTGAATATAGTTTCATAGTAGCTAGGGTCAGGAGGGACCTGAAGATCATCTAGCCTGACCCCCTGCCACAGGCAGGAATGAACGCTGGGTTCACAAGACCCCAGACAGGTGATCATCCAGCCTCCTCTTGAATTTGCCCAAGGTAGGGGTGAAGACTACTTCCCTGGGAAGTTCGTTCCAGATTTTGGCAACCCTAACTGTAAAAAATTGCCTTCTGATCTCCAACCTAAACCTATTCCCCAGCAGCTTATTGCCATTGTTCCTTGTCACCCCAGGTGGTGCTGGGGAGAAAAGGGCTCTACCTACTTGCTGTTGATCTCCCCTGATGAGTTTGTAGGCAGCCACCAGGCCCCCCCTCAGCCTCCTCTTGCTGAGGCTGAACAGGTTCAGGTCCCTCAGTCTCTTCTCATAGGGGCCGTCCTGCTGCCCTCTCACCAAGTGGGCAGCCCTCCTCTGAACCCTCTCCAGGCTGGCCAAATCCGTCTTGAAGTGCGGCACCCAGTACTGGACACAGTACTCCAACTGCGGCCTCGCCAAAGGTCACATAGAGGGGGAGTATCACCTCTCTGGACCAGCTTGAGATGCATCTTTGGATGCATGACAATGTATGGCCGGTGTTGCTGGCTGTGGTCTGGCATTGGCAGCTCATGTTCATCTTGGAGTCAATAATGACTCCAAGATCGCATTCTGCCTCTGTGCTTTCAAGAGGGGAACTCCCCAGACTGTATGTATGCTGTGGATTCCTTCTCCCAAGGTGCAGCACCCTGCATTTGTCTACATTGAACCCCATCCTATTCTCATCTGCCCACTTTTGTAGTTGGTCTAAATCTATTTGTAGCCTCTCCCCCTTCAAGTGTGTCCACCTCACCCCACATCTTAGTGTCATCAGCAAGATTGAAAAGCATGCCTTCCACCCCCTCATCCAAGTTGCTGATGAAGATGTTAAACAGTGCAGACCTTAGGACTGAGACTTGGGGTACCCTAGTGCTCGCATCTCGCCAGGTTGTGTACAGCCTGTCTACCACTACTCTCTGGGTGCGCCCCATCAGCCAATTTTTTACCCATCCAACTGTGCAGGTATCAATGCCACAGTCGCTTAATTTGTTGATGAGGAAGGGGTGAGAGACAGTGTCAAAGGCCTTCTTAAAGTCTAGAAAGACTACATCCACAGCAACACCATCATCCATGGATTTAGTTTCTCTGTCATAAAAGGCAATCAGGTTGGTGAGGCAAGACCTGCCTTTAATGAACCCATGCTGATTGCCCCTATGATCTCCCCTACTGGCCCCCCACAGGTGTGCTCCTTGATGATTGTCTCCAAGATCTTCCCAAGCACCAGAGGTGAGGCTTACAGGTCCTTGGGTCCTCCTTCCTTCCTTTCTTGAAAATTGGGACCACATTAGCCAGTTTCCAATCCCCCGGCACCTGGCCAGATGACCACAAATACCCATATAGTCCAGCCAAGGGCTCCACTATGACCCCTGCCAGCTCCCTCAACACCCTTGGGTGAGGGCATCTGGACCTGCAGATTTAAAAATGACTAGCCCTTCCAGAAGATTCCCCAACTACCTCTGAAGGCCTGACAGAGCTATCCCCAAGTTTACCCCTACCTCTGGTAGGTAGGATGTCCCAGTCCCTGTTTAAGAAAACAGAGGCAAAGAAACTTAAAAATATCAGCTTTCTTGTCTGGCATAGCCACAAGATTGCCGTTTGCATCTTGCAGGGGCCCTACATTGCCTGGTGCCCTCTTCTTGCTCCCAAAGTACTTGAAAAAGGACTTTTTGTTGTCCTTAATCCTGGACGCTAGCCTGAGTTCCATCTCTGCCTTGGCTTTCTTAATAGCCTACACTCACAGGCCAAGGAGCAGTACTCCTCCTTGGCGATAGCTCCTCCCTTCCGCTGGTTGTATGCCCCCCTTTTAATCCTCATGCATTGCTGAATGCCCTTGCTGAGCCAACGGGGTTTCTAAGCACTCTTGCCCTCCTTGTTTCTCTCAGGAACTATTATCCTTTGGGCCTGGAGGATCGCCCCTTTAAAAGGTATGACCATCCCTCGTGGATTCCCATCTCCTCTACTTTATGGACCCTCAGTGCCTCCTCCACTAGTCTCCTAAGCTCATTGAAGTTGGCCCTTCTGAAGTCAAGGGCATTAGCCTTGGTGTAATGCCCTTGACACCTTGAGTTGGATAGTGAAATCCAGCAGGTGATGATAGCTATTGCCCAGGTGGTCAAGGACTTGCCCTGGTCATCCCCCATAGCCAGGGTCAGGTCCAGCAAGGTGTTACCCCTAGCAGGACTGTGCACTTCCTGGATAAAAGGTGAAGGTTCTGTAACACAGCCAGGAACCTACATGAGCGGTCAGACCCGGCCGTCTGCTCCTTCCAGCAAACGTCTGGGTAGTTTAGGTCACCCATGACAATAACATCCTTTGACCTAACCACCTCCGTAAGCTGACTGGAGAAGTCCTGGTCCAGCTCTTCCCCCTGGTTGGGTGGTCTGTAGTAGATGCCCACTGTAAGGTCCCTTTCGCCATGCCCCCCATAGCATCTCTGCCCAACCCTCCTGTAACCCGAAGCTAATCCTTGATGTGAGGTGCTTTTTGACAGAGCACAACCCCCCCACCCCACCTTTCCTCTCTGTCCTGTCTCTTCTATATAGGGTGTATCCCCAAATGCCCACCGCCCAGTCATAGGTAGGGTCCCACCAGGTAGTGAGTTATGGTAAGTCTGGGTTATTACTCGCAAATCAGAAGGCACAGTTCCTCCTGCTTACTCCCCATGCTATAAGCATTAGTGTAGAGTCACTTGAAGCCTCCTGAGGGTGAATGTGTCTCCCTCCCACTCCCAGGACAGTTGTGGCCCCCTACTCCCAGGACGTTGATGCTTACCTGGGCTTCCCTTCCTCTGGTCACCCTGTGTGTTGGTGAAGCATCCTCTTCACTTGAAGCAGTCCCTTCCCCAGGTGAAGCTAATTTAAAGCCCACCATACGAGATCAGCCAACCTAGAGGAAAAGATACATCTGCCCTTAGGGGAGAGGTGAAGCCCATCCCACCCCAGCATGCCCTCCATACAAAAACACAGGTCGTTGTGAAAAAACCTGAAGCCTGCCTCATGGCAGCAGCTCCAAAGCCACCGGTTAGCCATGTCAATACAGGCCTCATGATGCCTACCCCGTCCACTTACCAGGAGAATGGAGGAAGATACCACTGGGCTCCCATCTTCTTTAGTTGGTGTCCCAATGCCTTGTAGTCCTCTATGATGTTATCCGGCTTGCCCTTGGATGCATCATTTGTACCCACATGGACCACAACCAGTCAGTAGTAGTCAGAGGGCTTGATGATTTTAGGGATGGTCTCTGTGATGTTGTGAATCCTCATTCCAGGCATGCAGCACACCTGCCATGACCAGGGCTCTGAGTGACAGATTGTACCATTGGTTCCCCTCAGGATAGAGTTTCTGATGACCAGAACTTTACGTCTCCTTCTTGGGGTTTGCTTCTGAGCCGGTGATGTAGGTTGAGCAGCTTCAATTTCTCTAGGGACCTGTTCTTCTACCTCCTCCTCCAGTGGGGCCAGGGCTGCATACAGGTGTTCCTGAGGAGGGTCCGGGGAGCAGGCACAGCAGCTGTACGAGCTGCCCTGGCCTTGACAGGAACCTGCTGCCACTGATTAGTTGGGCATTGTGCATGTGGGGTCTCTCTGGTAGATTCCTGTCCCTGCAGAGAGCAGAAATATGTATCAATTTCATCCTCCACCACCCAGATTCCCCATAGCATGCTCATCTTGGCCTGGAGCTCTGCCACCTGCCCCTCCAGAGCCTGAAGACACTCACAAGAGGGCCAGGTGGGGGAGTCACCAAACCTCAGTCCCACTCCTGGGATCCCACCCAGCCACCCCCACAGCTCAGATAGAGCAGGTCTCAGTTTGGCCAGAACAGTCATGGATTCCATGGGCCAGTCCCAGCCAGCTGGTCACAAGTCCCAGACTAGAGTCCAGCAGGGCAGCAGAACAGTATGGTGTACCAGGCAGATGGGTGGTCAGCCACTGTTGCTGCTGCGCGAGACCTCAGAAATGGCATCTTAGATAAGCAGATGTATGGTCAACTTGTCTTGCTCCTCAACAACAGCAGTGCCCTCCTGCCCGGCACATCATGCCTCTCCACCAGACTCCAGCCCAGGACATTTGATCAGCCAGCTCAAACAGCTTACAGAATCTAGGGTTGGCCTAGCCAAGCCAGGACATATGGTCATTCAGTGAACACGTAGCAGCTCCTCTGAAGTCAGTTAAGACTCAAGTCAAACAGAAACACATGTTAATATAAATATCCATGACCATAACCCAAGAAATTTTCTTAAAAGCTTAAAATAAAACAAACCAGCATGACAACACCACACCAGTGACACACACATGCAGTTTGAGAACTGTCAGCAATAAGAGCCCTTTAGCATTTTAATTGTTTATGCTCATAATGGGTGCCTGCACAAGAAGTTAGTGTACATAAATAAATTCTGGAGCTTATTGTTCCAGAGCTTTTTGCTCCTGGGCATGCTGTTTGAGTGTGCACTCAGGAGCAATCAGCTCCAGAGTTTATTCATGCACAGCACATGGATCCTGTTTAGAGGATCTCTGGCTGGCAGGGGGCCAGAGGGTCAGCCTGGGGCTGCTGCAACCAGGCTCAAAGTCCTGCAGAGGGGCTGACTGAAGCATAAGTGTGCTTCAGTGTAAGGCTAGCCAGCAGCCATCTCCTGCATTGAAGCACTCTTGTGCCCCAGCCAGGTAAAGATCTACATATGAACTGTATATGGGGAGCAAAAAAAACTAAACTCTGAAGCAGGGTAGCATTTGTATTTACAAGTGCTATCCTGATGCTGAGTTTATTAGTTTCCTGCCAACCCTAATAGGGGTGCTTGTGTAGTTACCAGGACATTTACTGCAAAGATAACACTCAGCGCCACAGTAAAATTTCTCATGTAGATACACCCTGACATGTTTCAAACTGATCAAAATGAGTGAAATAAGAAAAATACTGAAAAAAAATTGGTACCTCTAATATATGCAGTTCTTACACTCCTTCGAAAGTAATGTTTGTGAAAATAAATATTTTCCCTATAATAAGTAATCCAGCTAAAACCACTTATGGTATTTAATTTAATTTGACATGTGTTTTTTATCTAAAAATCAACAGAACGCTGTTTTATATAGAAGAATAGTTTACAGGTTTGTATTGTGTTGTCATATCTTTGAAATTGAAAGAGGAAAACCCTGACCCCTCACAAAAGAACATCTTACACACCACAAAAGAGGATATCCATCAATAAGAGGAACTACATGAATAGAAGCAAGTGATCAAGGACAGAAAAATAAGACTGCAGCACAATGATAAATGCACTAGACAAAGCAGGTGGAGTGAGTGGGAAGAAAATGACTAGACCAAACAAATAAATCAATATAAAACATCTTTACAGAAGATGGCATAATTATATATAAATTAGATGGCCACAGAGGAAAACAACCCCATAGTGCAGTAAGGAAAACTAAGCATGCAGCAGTACAAAAATACCACACAAGGAAAGAAATAATCAGACCTGAAAGAAAGGATGGCATGACAGACATGAAGGACCTTAAAAAGGGCAACTTCAGTAGAGCATAAACACATCTTAGAGACATATACATACACACACGTGTACTTTCCTCTTTAAGAGGTCTTCATGCTCTAAAGAAATATATAAATAAATAAAAAACAAGCTTTCCCAATTAAAGTTAGTAACAAGATTCTAACCAACCTCCAAGGGAACTGGATTGGACTGCAAGTACACTCATCCTTGAAAGAATGCCGAGAGTCTTCCAATGACTAAGCAAGCCAACATCATTGCCTATGATAATCTCTATATTTCCTTGCTATTGTTTGGAAATACTTAGGGATTATTGCAAATAACTATGAGCTGCATTTGCTAAAAATGTTGATGCATTATTGGCATCTGAAATTCCCATTACAATAATTTAAGTTTGCCATGGGTACTGTGGCATAGACAACTTCATTTCAGTGATGTTTGTGCTATGCAAAATTAATCAGCTATCTAAAACAATTTGCTAACATTCACTATACTATGGTGTTACTACTATACTACAAAGGGCTATATTCTTCGGGCTCAAAAGCCTAGAACAAAGACTGCCCTCAGACTATGGGGTAAGGAGGCAAGATGAGTCTGGAGCCCCCAGGTCAGCAGGGAACAGGTGCAGGAAGGTGGGGAACCCACCTTCTGCTCTGTTATGCACTAGGGTATTGTCAATCTTGCCTAGGGTTTAGTTACCCAGAGCACATGTGTAATCCAGGTGGGTTTCCCAGACAGGTTTGGTGGCAGAATTGAATTTGGGAAGCTGTAGCCAAGAAGTCAAACAAGCTGGGGTCAGAAGCTGAAGCCAGAGACAAGGTAAAACAAAAGTTAACCAAGATCAGAATCCAGAGTCAAAGTTCAAACCAGAATCATGAGTAGGGAAAACACCTACCCCACCCCCTTACAAGAGCTGAGAATCAAACCAGAAGACCAGCAAGGAAACACAGGCAAATGTAAGAACTTTCACCTTTGCCCAAAGACATTACAGACTAGGCCTGGCTTTTAAGGGTTGGAGTGAATGTGGCTTGTTGCCTGCAGCTTCAGTGGACTGGCTGCCCTGATTGCCTTATTCAGCCCAGCTAAGACCAGGCATATCTCTGGGCTTGTTGAAGGTGATGCCTGTTCTGGGGATGACTTGTCTTGATCTCTTGATTGGGACCAGCTGGGTTCAGATTTTAGTTTGGCCTTGTTTACACTTCCTGCCCCATTCACTGCAGGTGCCTGCCGTGTGAGGAGCTGGAGTCAGCGGGTGACAGCAGCAGTGGCATGCTCCCTGCCTGTCCCTTGCCCTACACTCCATGTGTTCCCCTGTTGGCTGGGAGTAGGTGCTGGAAGGAGGAGCCTAACCACTACTGCTACCACTGCCCCTGATTGAGCACAATTTTTCACACAGCTGCTCTGTGTAATGCAGGGCAAGAGTAGGTCAGGTCATGAGTGGCTCTGGGGCTCCCCGGCTGGATTAACTCTTTAGTGGGCCCTAGACAAACAAATTCATGGGCTCTGGGCCAGTCAAGACCACCCTCCCCACTCTGGTGGTACCGCTTGCAAGGAATGGGGGTGCAAAGCTGCCATTAGGAAGCAGCCACCACAGCAGTGAGGCTGGCAGAGGGGAAGGGAAGGTGGATGGGGCCATTCATACTGCTGCCACAGAGGAAAAGACCAGGGACCCCTGCAGCTCAGGGCTCTAGGGATGTGCTTAGTTTGCCTATCAAAATAATGTCAAAAGGGATTATGCCTGCTCTCCCATGCCTGCATTAACGAGGGGCAGCAGTTGCAACATAAAGGATCCTCTTTTTAGCACCTGCTCCTAGCCAAAAGTGGAAAACTGTGGGGGAGAGAGTAGACACTTGAAGGGGGAACCTGTGCGCTGCTGCTGCCACTAAACCCAGCTTCCTGCAGAGCTATGGCCAGTGACTAGAGCAGGCAGGAGTTTCTCTCTGTCTCCCCCTACACCCAGGTTAGTGGGGAAATAGCAGGGGGGGGAGATGCATTCCCACCACTGAATCTTACCCTAGATCTGCCCCTGAGATAGCTTCCCATTACTTAACTTTCACTGGTTTTATAGGACTCAAACTGGTAAATTTAGCATTATTTCTGTGCAAAACCATAAATAATCTCACCTTGATTCAAACATATTCAAATCTTAGTCAACTTTGATAGACCAGAATGTATAAATAGTCTTAGTCATAAAATATGGCTCCTCCCCAAATTTTCCAGTGGAGAAAAAAATAATAATAAAAAAATAATAATTACATAAATATTCACAGGAAAGTCAATCATGAGGGTGAAAGACCATGGCTAGAATGAATCATTATTTGGTTTCTGAAGGATGTTACAAATCCTTTTTGGCATTATTTCCTTGTATACCATTTAATTGTATGGAAATGATGATTTAGAAAAGTATCAACCAAGATAAAGGTATCCAAATAGACCAGGTAACATTTAGAGAATAAATTTAATAGTAAATCTTACCAGATCTCACAAAGCAAGTCAATAAGCATAATGGGTCCTCACATGAATAAATTAGACTCAAAGAATGTTTCTATTACACCCTATTACAAGCAAATAGTGACAATTCTGACAAATAGAGTTCTGTCTTTTATTGCAAGAAATCTCTCCTTCAGCTCATGAAAATTTTGTTGATTCATAGTTGCCTGGCAAATCTAATTAATTTTGCCCTAAGCACTCCTTACACAGATGTCTTTTTTGAACAAGTTTTCAGCTTAATGCACTGTGCAGACAAGAAACGGCTGACAAGAAACACAAGTTAGTTAACATTTTTGTAAGTGGAGTTCTTCATGCTGTGTTGTCTATGTGTCTTTTGGTGTACATTACATTCCACTTGCTAGAAGTTCAGAATACCTTAGCCTATAGCATCTATTAACTGTATATACACCCCGGTGAAATTTTGTTTTAATTTGATTAAGCATGACTCTAGCACAAAAAAAAGTTGCTGGCAACAAAGATTAGTAGAGGAAACCAAATAGGCACGGTAGTTGAAGGATTAGCATGATGGAGTTTGGACTTCATATACAAGCAGTGTCACAAGATGTTAAAAAATCCTACAGTGTGTTCCACTTAAGTGAACCCCAAATTAAAAGGAAAAAGTAAGAGAGCCAAAAGGTGGAGCAGCAGAAGTCACCATTACTATAATCCTTCCATGTTCAGTATATTGTGCATTTACTGATCCTAATAAGAAGTTCTGTAGCAAGGGGTGAAAAATGAAGCAACAAGCACACTGGTGCTAGCCATCATAGTCACAGAAGTGTCGCACACAGTGCAGTTGCTGGATGATGAACCAGAATGTAGCAGCTTCCTTCAATGATCTTGTGAGTGACTAAGCAGTCTTGTTTAGGATTACACTCTCAACCTGAATTAAGAACAAGGTCAAAAAGACACCGTAAATATTGCCCTTTCATAACTTGAAGCACACTACTACATTTTGTGAGACATTTCCTAAGGGGCCAGAAACAAGTATTAAGGAAATCACTGTCAACACACCCTTACATTAATGGAAAATCCTAATGCCATCATCCCAGAATAAAGAGCAGCACTGGTTGCCAGGCAACTGACTCAGTACATAGCTAACATAACTGGACTGGGTGAAACTAAACTAGCACCAGTCATCTGACCCCCATAGCAGAAGCATATGCTATAGTCTCCCAGCTGTGATCTTCTGACCAGGGTTCCCAACCATGGGACCACATGGTGCACTCTCTAGGTAGAAACCTTTATGGGGCTGAGTGAGGGGTCACCCAGCCTCTGGAGCACATGGGAGTCTTGATAGACTCTTGTGTGCTCCAGAGGCTGGGCAGTAGCCACATGTTCAATTTAAGGTATAATAAGAACTAGTCACAAAGTTATTATACATATTACACAATAACTTTAGGGCTTTTTCCTCATTTTGTCACTCCATTAATTGATTGAACATATGATCAGATCACTGCTTAAGAAATGATTAACCAGTTAACTCCTATATTACGTGTAATGCCCATCAAGGGCCTATTATCTCACCAATGGCATTTTACTGACTACATTATCATACACCAAAGAGATGTGACTGATATCAAAATAACCTCTGACATATTGTTGGTTGCTGGGTGAATAGCCACATGATTTGTTCAAAATTGTCCCTGTTATTCCCCCCAAATACCTTAAAATAGTGGTCAAGCAATGAGGAAGGATAGATGTGGAAAAACTAAGTTTCCTGGGCAGGAATAAGTGCTGGGATCATAATACCCCAGCCAGATATCTATCCAACCTCCTTTTAAAGACCCTCAAGGTAGGGGAGAGCACCACCTCCCTTGGGAGCACATTCCAGAGCCTGGCAGCCCTAACCATAAAGTTATGCCTCCTGATATCAAGCCTGAACCTACTCTCAATCAATTTGTGGCCATTATTCCTTGTTATCCCAAGTGGTGCCTGGGGGAACACAGCCTCACCTATTTTCTGCTGGTCCCCGCTGGTGAATTTATAGATGGCCACCAGATCCTCTCCCAGTCTTCTCTTGTGGAGGCTGAATAGATTCAGGACCTTTAGTCCCTCTTCGTAGGGCCTGGCCTGCTGCCCCCGATCATGCAAGTGGCCCTCCTCTGGACCCTCTCAAGGTTAGCCACATCCCTCTTGAAGTGCCCCGCCCAGAACTGACACAGTACTCTAACTGCGGCCTGACCAGTGCTGCACAGAGGGGAAGGATCACCTCCCTGGACCTGCCTGTGATGCATCTGTAGATGCACAACTAGGTTCAGTTAGCCTTACTGACCGCTTCCTCACATTGGCGGCTCATGTCCATCCTAGAGTCAACAATGACTCCAAGATCCCTTTCAGCCACTGTGTTGTTGAGAAGGGTGTTCCTCAGCCTATATGTATGTTGCAGGTTCCTTCTCCCCAGATACACCACCTTGCACTTGTCTGCATTGAATTCTATTCTATTCTCATCTGCCCACCTATGTAACCTGTCTAGATCTAGTTGGATTCTGTCCCTCCCCTCCAGTGTGCCCACTTCTCCCCACATCTTTGTGTCGTCAGCGAATTTGGACAGGCTGCTTTCCACACCCACCTCCAAGTCACTGATAACGATGTTGAATAGCACAGGCCTGAGGACTGAGCCCTGGGGGACTCCACTGCCTACATACCTCCAGGTTGAAAACAACCCATCCACCACCACTCTCTGGGTGTGACCATTGAGCCAATTTGCCACCCGTCTGACTGTGTAGGCATCAATCCCACAGTCGCTTAGTTTTTTTATGAGAATGGGGTGAGAAACAGTGTCATAGGCCTTCTTGAAGTCCAGGTAGACGACATCCACCTCAACACCCATATCCAAGGACTTTCTGACCTGGTCGTAAAAGGACACAAAGTTAGTCAGGCAGGAACTGCCTGCAGTGAACCCATTTTGGTTGCCAGTTAAATCCTATATAAGTGTAATGCCCATCAAGGGCCTATTGTCTCTTGATGATAGATGAGCATTACCTCCCATGCTGGGCCCCTGCAGATGTGTTACTTGATAATTTTCTCAAAGATTTTCCCAAGGACCGAGGTGAGACTAACTGGCCTACAGTTACCCGGGTCCTCCTTTCTGCCCTTCTTGTAAATGGGGACCACACTGGCCCTTGGCCAGGTCCCAGAGGACTGGGAAGAGCACCATGAGTGCTCATACAGCCATACCAGGGGCCCTGCTATGACCTCTGCCAATTTCCTCAGTACCCTTGAATGAAGAGTATCCAGACCTACTGATTTATACACATCCAGCCCCTCCAAGAGTTCCCTAATTAGATCATCCCTGACCCTAGGCATGGTGTTGTGTCCCTTCACCCTGTCCATAATCCTTGTGGGAGTTGTCTCAGTCCCTGCTCAGAAATATGGAAGCAAAGAACTCGTTGAAGAGATCAGCTTTTTCCTTTGCTGCAATCACCAGATTGCTAAGCCTGTCCTCTAGGGTCCCCACATTACCTGGTGCCTTCTTCTTACTCCCTATGTGTTTGAAAAATGACTTTTTGTTATCCTTAATTCTGGTCACCAGCCCTAGTTCCGTCTCTGCCTTGGCCTTCCTAACTGCTCCCTGCAATCATGAGCAATGTAAGTGTAATCCTCCTTTGTGATCGCCTCTTGCTTTCACTGATTGTATGCCCCATTTTTTGTCCTCGGGTCCTCCTGCATGCCTTCACTGAGCCAAGGGGCCTTTTTATCACTCTTGCCCCCTTTGGTTCACATTGGGACTGACTCCATCTGACCTTGGAGGATCATCTCCTTAAGGAACAATGACGCATCCTGGACTCCCATCTCATTGAAGCTCTGAGTCCCCAGTGTCTCTCTTACTAATCTCTTTAGCTCATTGAATTCAGCCCTCCAGAAGTCAAGGACTTTTGCCTTACTGCTTGCTTTCACCTGTAAATTCCAGCAGATGGTGGTCACTAATGCCTAGGTAGTTGAGCACCTGCAGATCCCTCACCAGGTCATCACCTGTGGCAAGGACTAAGTCCAGAAAGGCATTTCCTCTGGTGGAATTATGTATCTCCTGGGTTAGGCGGAGGTCCTGTATGCAGGCTAAAAACCTATGTGAGCATTCAGATCTAGCTGACTGATCCTCCCAGCACATGTCTGGGTAATTTAGGTCACTCACATCCCTTGTCTTTACAGCCTCCATGAACTGACCTGAAAATTCCTGGTCCAGCTCATCCCCCTGGTGAGGCAGTCTGTAGTAGATGCCCACTATCAAGTCCCTTTCCCCACACACCCCTTGCATCCTAACACAGAGCACCTCAGTTTTCCCCTCTTCTGAACCCATCCTGACCCTCAAGGACATGTACTGCTCATTAACATAGAACACTATGTCCCCCACCCTTTTCTCCCTACTCTAGTCTATAAACCTATAGCCCTCAATGTCTACTGCCCAGTCATGGGTAGAATTCCACCAGGTTTCTGTAAGCCCAACCAAGTGTGGGTTTTTGCTAACTAGCAGGAGGGCGAGTTCCTCCTGCTTATTCCCCATACTTCTAGCATTTGTGTAGAGGCAATTGAGACCTCCTATGGGTGTTCATGCTGCCCTCTTCTCCCAAGCTTGCCTGGGATGTATCAAAGAGCTACATAATGTAGAAATTATTTCACATTTTTGAAGAAGAATCTTCTTCATCCACTTCTGCTACTTCTCATGTGGGTCTAGAATGGGTGTTCCAATTGAGGATCTTGGACTAATGTGTAGGGTTATATACACCTCCCAGCCTTAGAGGCCTGTGGCATCTAACTCACTTTTTAAAGGAGGACATTACCAAAATTACCATGAACCAGGAAATATCCTAGGTCATTCAAGGTATCTACACATTCAAGCCCAGGCCATGACTCATCCTTATCCTCCATCTCCATTCTAAAGCAAAGTTGATGCACCAAAAATTCATTTCTCCATTTAGTGAGATGCCACAGAACCAGTCTCTCTGAAGTAAGGAACAGGAGTGAAAGCCCAGCTGCAGCCAAGGGAGTTAAAAAGATAAGAACCTAGGCAATGAGGTATGTGGTTCTTGGGGCTGAAACCCAGCTGCAGACAATTAAAGAGAAGAGTCTGCTTGACTAGGAGTTGGGTTACATTAGGAGCCCAGGGTCAGCTGACAAGACTAATTGACTGGCCTGAGGGGGAAATTAAAAGCACCTTGAAAGGTGGCAAAGGGAGAAAGGAGGCTGCTGTGCTGAGGAACCAGCACCAAACTGTAAATATCTTATTTTATTTCTGTATAACTGCCGCGCGGCACTCTCACATTTATGTAACCTTGACGTTTTGGCTTTTAATCAAAATGAACGCTTTGTACTTTTCTACACTTGTATTAAGCTGCACATCCGCATTCTGAAAGTTTCATTTCTTATCTGTAAGTGTCATTTCTGCAGAAACAAAACTTATGTAGAAAATCTGCCTAGTAACTATTATGTAAAAGAAACTATCCTATCCGTGTATGCTTAGCTTATATCATAGTTAGTGTCACAGAGGCAGTCCAACCAACATCTATAAAAGAGGTAAAAAAGCAGGAAGTAGCAGAGACGATGACTGGACGACCCTTCAGGCCTGATCACCCTACAGGCGGTCTTCAGCTCTCCGTCTGGGCGTATCCCAGCAAAAACCAAGGCCTCAAAAATCCGACAATCGACAACGATTCACCATGTCACAGTTTGTATCCACCATCCTGTTCATGAGCTGTTGACCAGCCCTAGGACTAACTAGTAGGCAGCCGCACCTATCCTGCAAGGGGTGGAGAGCAAGGGCTTACTAGTGAACCCTGTGGGCCAACAGACCCCCCTATGTATCCGGCATACTGTAACTGAAGAAACATCGGAGACTCCACTTCTCAACTGCCTCTCTTCGTAGCTTAGACAGCATATCTACGCTCTCTATACTTATATTTACTGCAACTTCGTTCCAGCCGGCCTCCCCTCTTGTTCATAAGAGGGTGAGGCCAGGTGAGTGAATAAAACAAATTTTTACTTTACCTTATATTTACTCTGTAATAACTACTATTACTAACATCCCATCTCAATGAGCTGTTGACCAGTTCTGGGACTTAAGGAGTCGGAAGCCGCACCCATTATTGAACTAGTTCCAGTGGTGGAAAGCAAGGGCTTGCTCCGGAACCCCGTGAACCAACAGACATCCTACAAACTTACTATAGAAAACTAACAACTTACTTTAAGTCTACTTGCACCAGCTCGGCCAATCTCAAAGGCGGTCATAAAGCTACCTCCAATCCTGCCCCACAAGCCGCGTGCTCGCCCGCTCCGTAAAGCCCACAGCTCCCCAAACGGTGCCAGAATCGCTAGCCTGGCATTCTGCCACACAAACCAGGATTGCCTCTCTCCCAAGGCCTAAGGAAAGACTGGAGGGTTTGCCTTTGTTTACTATTTACCTATTGCTTATGTGATTGCTTACTTTGTTTGCTGTGGGGACAAGAGTTCCTGGGTGGAATAAATGGATTAGAACTGAAAACTGACTGGACTTTGAGGAAACTGACTCCTGGGTCCATCTAATGGAGAGACAGGGATGCATACTAACATCATGTCAATGTGTACAAATGTTGCAAAATTTGGTAGCTATGGCAAATTCAGTCATGTCATGTCTAGCTTCTTTTTATTGGTTCACTATCCACAACCTACAGGATGCTTATTTATCAAATTATTCAAAAGCCATTTCTTCAATTAATGGTACTGGAAAAATCACTATTAATTCAAACCATTAAAATATCTGATACTCCCAGAGTATTCACAAATTGCCTATTAGTAGGTCTAGCTTAAATCTTGGGCCCAGCTCACTAATATCATGGTGCGGCTATCATTTTTGTGCCTAAGTGGTGGCACCTTTCCTCCCCTACCCCACACACTGATTGATTGGCTGAGGGGGGCAGGTTTAGAGCCAGGTTTTAAATTGCAGCAACAAAGACCTTGCTCCCAAGGCCTCTGCTCACTGCTGAAAAGCCTATGCCCCTTCTTCCCACACCTCACCCGAAAAGGCAGGAATAGTAGTAGTGGTTTTCTGCCCCATGTTGTTTCTGACAGGCAGGGAGGGAATTTGTTTTCAAAAATGCCACTGAACTCATCATCACTGCTGATTGGCTGATCCTGAGCTCAGTGTCAGGCTCACTGCTGATTAGCCAGAAAACAAGCAAAGCAGAGGACCATTTTTGAAAAGGGAATTCCCTTCCTGCCTGTCAGAAACAATGTGGGGCAAAAATGGCCACTACTGCTATTCCTGTCTCTTCCACTCAGACAGAGGTTAGGACAGAGGGAGGGACTTTTCAGAAGCAATAAAAGGCCTTCAGAGTAAGGTCACTTGCAATTAAACCCAACCCATGGCCATGTGTTCCCAATCCAGCCAGTCTCATTGCATCCCCCACATGAGGAGCCAGGCTGTGGCCTGCCCTGCCCCCAGTCCATATGTCCAGCCTCAGCCCTGGTTCTAAAGGCACTGAACTCCTCAATGCATGCCAAAAGTTGCCCCCACCCTGCCCTGTCTCTCTGGCATAGACACACTCAAATTCTCCCCCAGCACCCCAGTTTTCCCACCTGGAGGAGCAAACAATCCCTCCCCTACCCACCCTCAAGCTCTCTCCTCCCCCTGTTCCTTTTATAACCCCTCACTCCCTCCCCTGGGCTGCTAGGTTTTGGCTGCAGCAGGCATCTTGCTGAAACAAAATGCCATGATATGCCTGCTTGCTGAAGAACTATACAGCAAGCAACCATATCACGACAATTTACTGGAGATTGCATTTTTTGTGCAAATCACTTGACTTTATGATTTTCACGAAGAATTCAAAATTGCAATTTAAACCAGGCCCTACCTATTGGTAGTAGTGGCCCACTTTAGGGGTGAACATGTAACCCAACTCAGATCTCTCAAAGTAGTACTATAGTTTTTTTCTTTCTTGGGACCAAGCTAGTACATTCCTAAATAAGCCCTGACTACCCATTCCCCCAGCATGCTCCAAACCCAGAAATATGCTGATGAAGCCCTTACAGATCATCCTGATACCTCCACATGTATTGAAGAATTACCAAAACAATTTACAAGTGCTGAAGTGACTTTTGTTGGAGATCTGTAGTGGTATTACGTAGCCAGTTATAGGCCAACTTGTGTACCTATGCATGTCCCACATCCAGACCATTACTTCCTACCATTAAGTTATTGTGTTAAGTTCTCTTTAAAAAAACAAAAAAAAATAAACAACAAACCTCAACAGTATTCAACAAGGATAGCTCAACAAGTGGCAGTATAGTGGTTCTAAGTCTGTGAGCTTTACAGGAGCATATTATGGAATAAATAAATAATAGAGAGTTAGTTCCAGTCCAGATAAATTATTGTAGCTACTTCTATAGTTTCCCAGGGGCGGAGGGAAGGGGAAGAACAGAATCATCTTCATTCATAACAAATCATTCATGACTTCATAACCCTGATGAGTGTTCAGCAATACTATAAAAGGCAGCAATGCATAAAATGTGTTATACATTTGCAACATTCCAGTATATAGACAGCACAATCTGGGTCTGACCTGTTACTAATGCTCCAGGATGCCTAGGGTTTTGGACCCCCAGGGTTGATACACCTTCCAAATACATGAAAGGATAGAAACAATGCTTTTGTTGTCTCTCTACCTCAAGTGATTGAGATAACTACGAGCTGAAATAGTATATTTTGAGGGTTCCGAACAATGTCAGTGGATATGACTTTCTGGAAAGTAGGGATAGAACTTATAAATGGCAATTCTCAATGACTTTCTTCAAATTAAAGCCTAGGTAGATTCAGATGAAAAAAGTATTTGGATAATCATTCAATATGTGGTAAAGTATGGGTACACATCTGAGGCCTAAGATGGCTGTTACGGGGTGGGGTCGGGGGGAAAGGAAAGAATAGGAATTCATTCCCATACACACATAATAAAACCTTGAATTTGCAGGGTTGAGATCTTTGGTTTAGTTTGGAAGGATTTGGGAGCACCCCCCCCCCCCCCCAGCTCCTGCTGTTTAAGTGCTGGAGGCTGCGGTGGAGGGGCAGCCATTGTGGGGTCTGGGGGAAGGGGGAGTGGGTCAGGGGGGGAACCATGGTGGGGCTACAGGAGCCAGCAGGGGATGGAGCCAGGTGGGGCACCAATCCAGTGGTCTGGGGGACCAAGTGGGGGTGAGGCATGTGGGCCCTGCAGAAGGGGAGTAGCTCCTGTGTGGGGGCTGTGGCCCCTGAGGTGGGGGAGCAAAACATATAGGTATTTAGAATGAACTTTATTATGATGACAGAGACGCTGGTAGGTTTCCACATTGCTTTAACACTGTACATATATCAATAAAACACTGTCCAACTGATCTCTGTCTCACTCTCTCTAGATATATCTAGATATAGTGGTCTTTTGTTTTAATCATGGAGGAACATGGATTTCAGGGTATTTAACAGAGTGACTTTGGGATTTCTTTTTAATTGGTTTTCAAATGGGGAATGAGATAATTCCTGATAAGGAGGCCAGTGGCAGGACCCTACCTGCTCAGAGCTGGCACCTTGGGCCCAGCTGGAGGTGGCTGTCTCCTGGCCAATTGGTGCCAGGAGGATGTGCTTTGACAGTTCAAAGCAGGTTACCATACTGGGAACATTTTTCAGGTGATAGCTGCCCATCTGGCTGGGCAGGGAGCACATATGGTAGTAGTGCCACACAAAAGACCAACCCTGCAGCCACAGCCCACTGGCAGCTGGTCCAGAGGGGAAGATGCCTCTACTGGCTGTGCAGTCCCCATCCAGGTCTGGCAGGTGTGCAGCAGGTCACAGCCCCACTGCCAGACTCCTGCAGTGGGTAAAAGGTGCAGAGAACTCTCTGGGCTCCTCCAACAGTCCAGTTGGCACAAGGGGTAGTGTCCCCAGGTACCAAATGGCTGGGCCCCAGAAGCTCTTGAGAGCGAGTAGCCCTGAGCTACTTTTTAGGGCAGCTTTTTGTACTGATGGGTTCAGGACAGGGCAACTTTTTATAGTTCTGGGGACAGCACAAGTGCTGGCCCTGGGCTCCAGGTCCCCCAGGGTGAAGATCCAGGAGGAGTCAGGCAGGGTTCTTTTGCCCCACACCACAATGTACATCCGGGCATGTGCACTGAGGCAAAGAGCCCTGGCTCAAATTTGCACTGCTTGTATTTGAGCTGCTGCAAGTGCACGTGCCCATGGTATCTTACAACTTCAATATTATTAAAAATAGTAATTACCAATCTTCAGCATTACTTTATCCTTATATTATCTGTCAAGTCCCTTTGTTTTTATCTGAAAAGTTGCAGTGCTAAAGATTTTTATGTTGTGCCAATACTAACCATAAAACTTTCTGAGAGCTCCATCAACACTTCCCATCACTATCTTGCTCTGACAAGTATTATTTGCTCTCTGTGTTGCCCTGAGGGGTCAGGCCAATGCTCAGGATCTCAATATTGTGCTGTTAGACAGGAAGGTGTGGTGCACAATTTCACAAGGACACATAAAAATCAATTAAGCACACATACACTCAATAGGTGCATACACCTCTACTAGGAATACACATTCACACTACCAGCTCAGGCACATACACATCCAAACCAGCCTAGGCATATGCCAATTTAAGCCCATACATGCTACACACACCAAATTTATACAGAATCAGTTACCAGTTACCAACACCTGCACATCCAATACGCATATGTGGATTATTAATTTATATACCATACACACACAATGATATCTATATATATATTTATATATATATTCACTAATTTATACACATACCACCCACCTACACATACACAGGTGAGTTCCTAAGTTGGGTGTTGTGATGTGTATGTATGTATGTATGTGCTTGGTGTACTTGGGATACCTGGGGAAAGGTTAAGGTAAGAAAGTAGAAGTGTAGGGAGTCAAAGTTACCAGGACTGGGATTAGAACCGGTAGTGTACAGCGTCCTGGGCTGAAGAACTGAGGCTTGAGGGTAATTTTAAGTTAATTGATCTTAAATGATTAAAAAACAATGCCTAAAGCCTGCAGAACATGGAAGCATGCCAGCACAGAGTCTGGGACTAGAGCCAGAGCTATGGGGGAGCTGAAAAGGTAGATGGGAAAGGGGAAAAATGGTACTAAGGGAAAGTGGGTGTGTTTAAAGAGGGGCTCTGGGTGTGGGGAGCCAGAGGATGGCTCCAGGGCAGCTAGAAGGTGCAGGGAGCAGCAGTAGGTGCTGGGAGCTGGAGTAAACTGCAGGACAGCCACAATAAATGGGAAAGCTGTGGGGGGTGACTACAGAAGGTGCTGGGAAAACCTGAAAACATCAGAAAAATCACAGGAAAAGCAGCAGATGGCAGGGCAGCAGAAAAAAGGCAGCAGAAAGTGACAGGGAAAAGGCAGTAGGAGCAAGGGAGGCTGAGAGGTGGCAGAAAAGGGCAGATGGAATTGAGAGGAGATTGGGAAACTAGTGGAGAGGGGTGGGGGCTAGTGCTGAAAGAGAGAGAGAGTGAGAGAATGAGGCTGGAATTTAAGATAAGGAAGGGACTGGGATTTAGTTAAACATGACCCAACTCAGGGTTGCAAATGACAGTGGTTTTATTGAATAGGAGATATGGTGACACAATGTCTTATTGGTTCCCTTGCACCCACCCACCCATACAATGGCAGCAGGGATTAGAGAGGCTTGGTGCAGAGGCTGAAGTCCATTGAAGTCCAGGAGGGGAGAGAGAGAGAATCCAAATTGTAGGAGGAAGTATCCAGGTAATATCTACCTATCCAGGCTGGAAAGGGGTCCTTGTCCAGTAGATGTCGTCCAGAGCAGGATTGCCAGCAGGGCCTCTGGGTGTATAGGTGTTGTGGCATGTTGCTGGTCCAGACGGAGAGGCTGCCCCACTGGGTCTGTCTTCACTGCCCCTTTTTATAGACCACAACACAACAAGAAAGCACTGAATAATAAGAAAAACAAAAACTATCCCCACACTGGGGCCCAAAATAAGCCCTAGCCCCCTGGCTGCATGTAACGTCTTTCCTTCTCAGGGTTATATCCCTTGCAAGCCCTCAGTGTCTTACTGGTGCTCCCAAAGTTGCTCAGCAGTCAGCCAGCTGTTCCCTTATAGCAGTCAGCTCCTTCCCCTGAAGCTTATATGGCCATACTGGCTCCCTGTGCTTATGCACTGGCCTTATGACTCCTAAGCCCTGCCCCATCTGGTCATGCAACCCTGCAGCTTCCCACAAGTGTTCCCTCCCTGTGACTGAGAACCTGCTGGCTTTTTCAGCTAGGACTTAGCTAAGCAGCCTGCCCTGGTGCCATCCATTACTCTACTTCCACCCCCTGGTATTAGTCCTTGCCTGCAACTGGCCACCTGTCCATTTGCTGGCAGCCAGCTCCTTCATAGCTAGCTCTCCTGGCTACCAGTTCTCTCACAGCTAGCCTCTACCCTGAGTCCTAACTGCAGTTTTCGCTCTCCTTAACATAACAGAAGCTCCCAGGCTTCCTGTTAGTTACTAAAACAATATATAAATTCCAATGTAGCATTAAAAGTTATGTAGGAAAGGTGTTCCACAAGTTATTTGAATACAGTAATCACCTAAGCCTTGACTTTGTAGAAGTACAGTTGAGGCAACTGATTAGTACCACATGGGGCTAGGCCCTGATTCCATTTAAAATATCAATGTCACAGAGTTTGTGGATGAAGCCATAGTTATGTAAATCTATTGGCTATGTTTGTTAAAACATTATACATAAACTTTTCATAAGATAGTTATGAAATGTGTCATTGGCAAAAATTTGTACATTTAAACATTTAAATTTTTTAGGCCTCAACCCATTTTATCAATAAAGCTTTCTAAGTTTCTGTTTCTAAATAATTGCTTATATCCATTAGCCTGGTTGCCATGCCTCTCAAGTACCCATACGCTCACCAACATCTTTCAAACTCTAACTTCTAAAGGAAAAGAGAAATGTCTACAAAAGTCAGTTTTCTGCTGAATGGTTACAGATCCATTTCCTCTTCTAGAATACTGGAAATTCAGACTTCTATTTAGCAAAGTTTTTAAATAATTCCAATGGATTTAGGAAATGTTAACCCCTAGAAACATTATTTTTTTTCCTCCCTGACTAACGATATTCTGGTTATTCTGCTTTTGTCAATAATAAATTTGCAGTCAACCCTTTGAAAATGTCTACTTAAAGTGTATTACATGAATTACTATAGTTTTGATCTATCTCTTATCTTTTTCTGGTTTCATCGCTTTCTTGATGTGCATTTAAACCTGCCCTGAGTTAAGTTACTGTCACTAGTGTTATCTGTACTTTTTGAATAGTTGTTGCTTCCAGACTGCATTGATCAAGGGATGTCTGTACTTGAACATGATTACATTAAGACAGATAATGGTCTTAATGGAGAATAGATCTTTTTGCTTTGGACATTTCTATTTTTTCCCTTCCCACTCCAGTCTTACAAAAGAGAGCTCATGAAATTTTACCTAAAGGTAGTGATTATTTTTAAATTGAGGAAACGTTTGAAACCATGGCAAAAGGAAAATGATGAATGGTTAATGTTGAAAGTTTTCCAAAATTGTAGATTATTATCTAGATTTAAAACAACATATTATTGGTACAAGCTGCAGAGCTATAGCACTGATTTTTGGAAAGCAGCAATAAAAGTCATGAAGAAAAATCAAAACCAGAATAAATGATAATGAACAAACAACTTTTAATAAAAAAAATACTAGGATCTCATACAGGCGTACCAGATTTTGAAGGAACAAGAATGAGTTTGTGAGGTAAAAAATTAACATTTAAACACTTTTCCATTAAAAATAATTTGCATTTTGACCAGCAGTTAGTAATTATCATTTTTAATTTGAAATTCTGTGTTTCTCAGGTCCAGCTAGTCAATGTAAAGGACACTGTGAGTAGACCTGTAAACAGCTGCAGTCTATCCATCCTGTTATCTATGACTGCTGACAATATGAAAAAACCCTGCACTTTACTGAAAGAGGCAGTGCATTAGTTTGACACAGCTCCATATACATTGGGCATTTTAACAGGGCTCTTCGGCACTTTTATCCACTGACTGATTCAATCAGCTATAAAAGTGCTAAAAAAGCCCCTCTGAAGCACCCTTTCTATACAGATGGTAGAAGAGCTGTGTCCAAGTAATGCAATGCCTCTTCTGGGCATGTGTTGGGCTCTGTGTGAGGGCACGCAGCATTTAAAAGCCAGTTGTCTTTTCTTATGTCTGCGAGCAGCCTATATTTCTTAGATGTAGGTATTTGTTGAGGTTATTCAAAGCAGGAAAGGGGGAACATTTTTCAAAAAAATCTTATATGACTCGGAGGCCTAAGTTTATTTTCAAAGAGAAATTCAGGCACTTTGGGGGAAAACTCCTAAATCAGTAAGATGACTAACTTCTCTAAATGCGTACATAGCTTTAAAAAAACCCTTTCCATTTCTTTTATCTGCATATTTCCATTAGTTTCATATTTTATATCCCTCCAAAAAATTCAAAGGAACATTTTTCTAAAAAGAATGGGTGCAGATCTTCAAAAAATAGTTGACATTTCTGAAGAGAGCAACTATTCTTGCAAGACCGTCACTAAAAAGTGCAAAAATAATGTGTATTTTTTCTTGATGTGGTAGAAGGCCACTTTTTGTTTCTCCCCAAAAACTCTGCTCTGTGACAATTTGATTAGGCTGGGCCCAGCAGAGGAGACACACCCTTACCATATCTCTTTGGGTAACCTGAGCTGGATACATTCCTGAGGGAGGGGGGAAACCTGCTCCCTCTGCCTACATGACTGGTATCACATACCTGGGGGAGGGGCTTGTTCCCTGGTGGGCTAGAGTCTGCCCAGCAACTCGTGATGTATTTCAAATTGGTTGGCTGACAGCCAACAGGTGCTGGTCTCCATTGGACCAGGTAAATGAGGTCACAAGGGCTATATGAGTTAAGGACTGCCCAGAGGAGGGGGCAGCAGCCATGAGGGAGACTCAAAGAGAGAGAAGAGCTGGACCATCTGAAACTTGTTCTCACTCTCAAAACTCATGATCAAGGAACTGCCTGCCTCCAGAGGGAATCTCCAATAGCCTCTGGATGATACTTGAGGTCTAACTAGACATATAACTCTGATGCATGATCAAAGGCTCCACCAGCCATGGGAGTTTGCTCTATGGGATTTCTCTGATATTGCTCTACCCTGTACCCTACTCTAATCCTACCCTTTGTAACCAATAACATTTTCCTTTGTACGTAGTGTGGGAAACTTATTGGGAGTGGGTCTAGCCTCGGTTCAGCTGACTAAGGGAGACCACTACTTAAGCTTCTGAATGAGGGAAGCATCCCAACTTCTTGAAGTGAATCAAGTACCCTTGTGGACTACTAAGCCTGTGTTTCCCAGGGTGTGCAGAGCCAGAATCAGTCCAGAGCCCTGCGTGGTGGCAATGGAACCCCCAGGCTAGCAGGTGTGCTCCAGGAAGGGGGTCGGCCAGACGTGAGGTGCCCCCAGGGAGGCACTCAGAGCCTGGAAGGTGGTCGGGCACAGTGAGGTGGGTGGCTCAATACAGAAGCGCCCCCTACTGGCCCACCACACTTGATACATGGACGTGCACTTTGGCTTTCACACACATGAAATGGACATTACATCTTCAAGCAGTGAAGAGATGATGAACTGATAATGGCTTGAAAATATTAGGCAACAAGTGAATTACTGTGATTATTCTCAAAATTGGAAATAAGCAAGCATTTGAAAAATAATTGCCTCTTGGTGCAAATTGAAAAGTCAAATCATGCCCTCTTGAATATCCATTGCAAAACATTTATCTTTGCCTATGTGAATAGGCATAGTGACATGGCTGGGCACTGGGGTCAACTGCCAACACGGGGCAGTGGTGACTTCTGATTGCTGCCATGTAGCTGGTCATTGTGCAGATCCAACAACAGCCATTCTTCCCTACACCCAAGTCAGCACATGGGGCAGTTGCACTGATTGTCCACTCTAGTTACGCTATTGCTATATACAAGTATTTCAAAGAGGGCACATCTACACGTGATGCTATGCCATAGCAAGGCACTCCAGCAATGTACCATTTGAGGGTGTCTACACATGGCCAGCAGCTACTTCAGCATATTGATGTGCTCCCCAGTATAGCATGCCACTATAGCGAAGTAGCTGCTACAAATAACCATGCATTTCACGTATGGCACAGCATGGGCTGTTCCTTTTGGAAGTACTAAATCATGGTGCAGTACCAACATCACCATAACAACACATGTAGATGTACCCAGAGAGCTAAAAGCAAGTTAGCTACCTTGTAAGCATTCATGCTTCTCAATAGTAGTCTATATGCTATTATTTTTAACCAATACCTTCCCCATATCATGTAGAATTTGGCTAGAATTTTAAAGGCACTTGCAACAATGATTTACTTCATACTTTTAACCAACAGAAATACAAGTACCCACCTAAACGACATCTCCCCTTACATAAAAGGACAGTCAGGTAATCATTTAAATATTTAGCATGTGACTTGGATGAAAGCATAAAATCTGTAACATATGCCCAGAGTCTACAGCAGTGCCCTTAAATCAGAATTTTGGCTTTTATTAAAGACAAATTTTTAACCTTAATGGTCACAAAGAATGTTTGAAAATTTGAATGAGGCATCCCTAATGCAGTGTTACCTGGCCAAGTCTGCAGAAAACATAACTAAGATTGAGAAAACTAGTATCAGAAAGCAAATTGTTTTTTCAAGCATATTTCATATCTACAGATCCTTTCTTTCATGATCCTATGAGAGAAGGCAGATAGTAAACTGTAAACTGATAGAGGTATAAGGTGACTGGTATGATACAGGAAAGAGATCACCCCAACCAACACTGCATGCGTGTAGACTGTACACTTTTTTCCTCTATAATACTATTGTCTAAATTAAACAGCACTGTGCTTTGTGACAGCTGTCTGATTACTAATATAAATAAACTAAGTATCAAAAGGCCTAAATTTAATAAAAGAAATTTCTGATATTGGTGACAGCCAATAAAATTTTGTCCTACACATCTCTGACTTCTAGAAACTGGCATACAACACAGACCAGGGATTATGAACTGAGGTACATGTAGGCAAACCTTTACTCCCCAAACCAGCAGGCATAGGCAGGAGTCATATTCTGTGAAACTCACTGCAAGATTGGTGACAGCTTTCTAAACATTACTACCATATGCCTGCTAGTATACAGTTTATCATTGTGGCTTTCTCAACAGATTAAGGACAATAAGAAGCCCTTTTTAAATACAAAGGAGGTAAAAAGAAGGTCCCGGGTAATGTGGGGCCCTTGCAGGACGCATTGGGAAACTTGGTCATCACACCAGACGACAAAGCTAACGTGTTTAACGATTTCTTTGCCTTTGTCTTCCTAAGTAGGGACCAGGACAGCCATCTCCCTGATGGGCCCTCCTCGGGCCCCGAGGGAGGCACACCTAGGCCAAGGGTTAGCGAGGATTTAGTTAGGGAGCTTCTCGAGGGGCTGGACATTTTCAAGTCAGCCAGCCCAGATGATCTCCACCCTAGAGTTCTAAAGGAACTGGCCGGGGTCATTGCAAGTCCCCTGGCACGGCTTTATGAGCACTCGTGGTGCTCTGGAGAGGTACTGGAGGACTGGAAGAGGGTCAATGTGGTTCCCATCTTCAAAAAAGGGAGGAGGGATGACCTGGCAAACTATAGGCCAGTTAGTCTTACCTCGATCCTAGGCAAGCTGTTTGAGAAAATTATTCTGGCACACATCCAGGAGGGTCCAGCAAGGAACTGCATACTTAGGGGCAACCAGCATGGGTTCATCAGTGGCAGGTCCTGTCAGACCAACCTGGTGGCCTTTTACGATCAGATCATTAGATGCAGGGGTAGCAGTGGACATAGTCTTCCTGGACTTCTGGAAGGCTTTTGACACTGTCTCTCACTCCG
>NW_017728920.1:1617945-1625472 GCF_001723895.1 Crocodylus porosus | reverse complement strand
ACCTTGCTGGGGTCGTTTGACCCCAGTACTCTTTCCTGCCGTGGCAGGGGGTCAGACTAGATGATCTGTTCAGGTCCCTTCCGACCCTAGAAACTATGAAACTATGAAACATCCTCTGCAAATTTGCAGTAATAAAAAGTGCTTTAAAAGATAATTTTAAAAAAGCACTGGTGTACTGGGTTTATGCCTGGTATCTAGCTTATCAACCAGTTATTTGGATGTCCTTTTCAATCCAGTAGCTTTAAAAAGTTTTTACTACATCTTTTTAATAAGCATATGTACAGCTGAGACAAAAAAATATTCAACACAGATAGTCTGTCAAATACCTCCCAGGCAACATCAGGGAAGCCAGGGCAGTAGTTCTACAGTAATCTGTGCCCCTGCATTAAGAGATTTAAAAAACTGGCATTAGATGCTGTCTTAAAAACAGTGATCTTAAAGCCAGTTAAATAGAGAAATTATGCACAGTCCAATATTGCTGCATTGCTAACAGTAAGTACCACCTCATACCCAGTCTAGCATTTTCAAGCTTGTGGCATTAGCTAATTGTGTTTTGTTTATCAGCTCCATCAAGACTTGTGCTGCTCTGATGGCATCAGTGTTTTTGTCCAGGGCTATGCCAACATATAAGTATTTATTAAGGTACGGTTTGTTCAATTTGCATATTTCTTGTGCCTGAAATACACAGAGATATCTTCGATAAATATATCTTTGCTACTGTGTCAAGTGAAAAATTTGGGTTGACAAAGAAATTCTTCTCTATATAGATGTTTCCTTTTTTCTTTTTTAAATGCCTGCCCTCAAAAGTTAACACTTTCTTGTTGTGAGGTAAGCATTACTATTCTTCCTTAGGTCATGGAGGGTCAAAACCTGACATAAAAAATGTAACCATCTCCTTTCTAAGTAAAACAGAAGTCCTAAAGGTCAGAATTTGGTTCTAAGTACTGTTGGGCCTCAAAACTCTATTTCCAAGTTCTTTCCTGGGTCTCCTCCTTATCTGATGTACTTCTGAATCCAGACTAGAGCATTCTAATTGGGCCTGGTAATCAGGCCTAAGTGAAAACAAAGAAGCTCTATTTATGCACTCCCACATGATTTTCTCTACCTCCACAGTCCAGTGTATACTTTATATTATGATTTTTAGTGAAACAAAAAAAAAATTCAGTTACAAAAATGCAACAAGATAACATAATTACTCCTATAAACATTACACCAACATATTTAATTAGAGGCAACAGAGCAATATACAATAGGAACAATTTTCTATTCTTGTTTATTATAGACACATTTAGAGAACCATAACTAGGATATTAGTAATTAGAAACTTCAGATAATGTTACATTTTAACAATAAGCATATTTCTACTAGGGGCTGCTATCTAAGCAGCTTCAAAATTTTAGAAACAGAAGAGCCCATTCAGATCATCATCTCTGACCTGTTGCAGAAACACAGTGCAGATAATTCTAACCTATAATTTCTGATTGAGTTGGAGCACATTTTTTGGACATCAGTAAGTGCATCTACACATGCATTTGATCCTAGATCAGGTTACCTGGACATAAACTACTTGTGAGTAAACGCTTCTGGGCAGCTGTCCACACATGCAGGGATTGGAGCAGATTTTCTGCTCTTAGCAGCAAACTGCTACTCTTCCTGCAGCTCTACAATGGGCCCCAGCCACCACCTGGGGGAGATTAAGGCTCTGGCTGCAGCTGCCAACAGCTGGCAGCCACTTTGAAAAGCCAGCTGCACTCTGCTCCCTGGCCAGCAGCAGTACGCACAGCACAGGGACAGCATGCAGCAACTCTCTTCTTGCTGCCTCTGCCTTCCTGTGCCATGGCTGCTCCAGCCCCTTCTCCTGGCAGCAACAACCAGTGCCCTGGGCTCCTGCTGGCCACTGTGCTGGCCCTGCTGGCCTGCTGTGACAACTGCCAATTTGCTCATGCCCTGCCCCCCCCCCAGCTCTCTCATGCTTAGTGACCATTTGCCCAGCTGCACCACATCATCCCATGGTGGCTGCTGCCACTGGGCAGACCCTGGCAGGGATGCTGATGACAGGCTGCTGGACCCCACTGCCAGGGCCACCTTCACCCACCTTAGGCCCACTGTGCCATCCAGGACTTGTGGCAGCATGTTGTCCAGCACACGTGGAATGATGAGCAGGGGCTGGAAGCTTTCCATATGACCCAAGCCACCTTCTGGACTTCCTGGAGCAGCTCTGGCCACAACTTGAATAGCGGGACATTACCATGTGGCCACCCCTCCCCACAAAACCCCAGCTGGCCCTCACCCTGCTCAAGCTGACTGTGCACACCAGCCCCCACTGTGTGCTGCATAACATCTGCAGGGCCCAGGGGAAGCAGTTTCATGAGGCCTGGGTGAAGGAGGCACAGTGGATGGAGGACTCCTGGCAGTGGAAGCACTAGCTGCAGTGGCAGCAACAGTGGTGGGCCCCCCACCATCCGCCAAGGCCCTGGGGTGAGCCACACACCTGACACTGAGGGCCAGAGCACCAGGTGTGAGAGGTTCTGGCTAACCACCTCCTCCTTCGCTGCCTGCTCTAGCCCACTTGGACTGCCATCTACAGACTTTCATAGATTTCATAGACATTAGAGGCTGGAAGGGACCTCGTGAGATGATCGAGTCCAACCCCCCTTCCATAGGCAGGAAGTCAGCTGGGATCAAGTGATCCCAGCAAGAAAAATATTTAGATGTTTTTTGAAAGAGTCCAGAGTAGGTATTTGCACCACCTGTATGGGGAGTCTCTTTCAGACCCTGGACGTACACACCGTAAAGAACTTTTTTTCTTATGTCTCGTCTAAATCAACCTTCCTGGAGTTTATGGCCATTAGACCTTGTTATCCCTTGGGGAGCTTTGGTGAACAGCTGTTCTCCCAGGTCATGATGTACCCCTCTTATATAACTGTAGGCTGCTACCATGTCTTCCCTGAGCCTTCTCTTTTCCAGACTGAAGAGTCCCAAATCCCTCAGCCTCTTCTCATATGACCTGCCCTCCAGGCCTTGGATTATACGAGTGGGTCTCCTCTGAACTCTCTCAAGCTTTTCCACATCCCTCATGAAGTGGGGGGCCCAAAACTGGATACAGTACTCCAGCTGCAGCCTAACCAAGGCCAAGGAAAGTGGGAGGATGAAATTCCTGGTTTTGCTTGAGATGCATCGGTAAATGCATGTCAGAGTTTGGCTTACTTTGCCAGCCACAGCATCGCATTGGTGACTCATATTCATCTTCTGGTCAATCAAGACCCCCAAGTCTCTTTCAGTTATGGGGCTAGCGAGCTGAACAGTGCCAAACTTTTAAGAATGTTGAGGGTTTTTCCTACTAAGGTGCATCACCTTACATTTCTCTACACTTCTCTACTGTCAGGTTTTTGTCAGCCCACCTTGTGTGTCCAAGTCAGCCTGTATCCCGAGCCTGTCCTGCAGTGTGAATGCCCTCCCCATAATTTGGTGTCATCCATGAACTTTGCCAGTTCACATATGACTGCTGACTCCAGATTATTAATGAAGATGTTAAAGAGTACTGGCACAAGTACCAAGCCCTGATGGATTCCACTGGTTACCCTGCACCACGCTGATTTGCTCCCATCAACCAATATTCTTTGGGTCCAATGCCATAGCCAGTTACCTAGCCATAAGACCATAAGATAATCAAAACCACAGTTCCCCAGCTTAGCCACGAGGACATTGTAGGGAACTAGGTCAAAGGCTTTCTTGGAATCCAGATATATGACATCCATGTCATCTCCCTTGTCCAGGGCTCATGTCACCTGGTCATAGAAGGAGATGAGATTGATCAGGCAAGACCTGCCAGTCCCACCCACCCCCAGCACCACACTCACTGCAGATGCATCCCAGAAGAACAGCAGTTTTTATTCTCCTCACATCAAACAGACCCCCCCTTCCCCTTCCTCCCCAACAAACAGGACCTGCCAACCCTCTGCCCCCACTAACAGAGCCCCTCCATCACCCACTGCACCCATCAACAATAAAATATAATCTTTCCTGAACAAACTATTTACAATTGAAGTGCTGTGCTTGGGTGTGTGCTCTCCCAGTATCGGCAGCTGTGGGGTTGAGGCACCTACGGGGCAGAAACCAAAGACAGACAGCCAGCACCCTGGCCTATGGCCATTCCCCTGTGTGCGCACATGCTGTGGCAAGCCTGGCAAGTGCAGACTCATCCAGGGGTGACAGTGGCCTGTGGTCCCCCGGCACATGTGGCTCCCCATCCAGCAGCTGGTGCCGAGGGCCAGTAGGGCCAGTATATGGTCCTGGCCCAAATGCAGGCTACTCCAGCTCTACACCCACATGGAGCTGAGGCAAGCAGTGGGCCTGGGGCCAGGCAGGGGGAGTGGGTGGCAAGGTACCCAGGGTGGGCACCAGGGCAGGGGCTCCTGGCTAGAGGATGTGGCACTGACTCTCTACCCAGGCCCATGGGAGAACCTGCTGCTGGGCAGTGAGTGGCTGCCAGGGAGCAGGTGGGACTAGGGTCTGGAGCCATGAACCAGGGGGCACAACAGTGACCATCAGGGCCAGGACAGTGTCCAGCACCCAGCGGTCATTCTCTGTGGTCTGCCCTGCCTTGCCCTGCCCTCCCACAGGATCTCCACCCACTCACACTCCAGGGCTAGGAGCTGTGCCCAGAAGTCCATCCAGTCCTGCAGCTCCTCATAGCAATCCCGTGCCTCCTCACACTGGCCTGCATGTCATCTCAAACCATGTCCTCTGCCCACACCTGTCCTGGTGGGCAACATCCTCTGCATGCCGGGCCCATGCATCCACAAGACAGTCCTCTGATGCTGTCACCAGCCATTCCAGGAGGAGGGTCCTGTCCTGGGTCCTCTTCTGGTGGAGCTGGCACATCTTCAGGGCCCTGTCTGTGGGCAGCAGTGACCATGAGCCCACACCCTGACTGCCAACTGTAGCCTCTCCCCCATGTGCAGCTGCATGACCTGGAGAGAAATGAGAAAGATGTTTGTCACAGTTTGCAGTATTTCTGAGGTAAGATGTTCTGTACCAGGGGCCATGTGGTGCCCAGCCACAGATCGGGGGTTGGGAGTGCACAGGTGCCCAGGGTCTATGGTAAGTCAGCCAGGCAAGCCCAGGCCCAGCCAAGCCCCCCATCCCCATTCACTCCCCAGTGGCAGGTGGGCTTCTGGGTACTGGCCACAGGACAAGACAGGCTTCTAGCAATACCTGCTGCCATGACTCCAGACTTCACTGGCCCCCACTTTCCTTCTGCAAGCCAGCTGCTCTCCTGTGCTGCTGCCATGCCCATGACACCCAGGCTCGGGGGGCATGGGGCTTCCAGATGATTGGGATGAGGAGCTGCCCATACTCCCACCCTTCCCACCAGGGCCTCTCCAGGGAGGCACCCCATGGCCAGTCCCTGCCCCCCCACATGCTGGTGCTGCACCCAGTCATGTCCTATTGTGCATGTCCCAGGTGCTGTGCAAGTAGCTGTTTGCATAAACTGAGGGGTACCCAACCCACTACACCCTGCTGATGATGATCATATTTGTTCCCTGGGTGAACATGTGCACCTGGCACAGGACCCTGAGCTTCAACAGTGTAGGGAGCAAGCCTGGGATGGCCCTAACATCTGCCACTGCCTGGAGTGTTACCTGGGGCTGCGCTACACATCCCTGCCCCCCACAGCCAAGGAGCACATTACTGCTGGCATCAATGTGTTCCTCAGCATGTGAGAAGCCCATGCCCACCTAGACATAGTTTTGCACTGTCTCCCACCTCTCTGTGTGCTGTGGGGGGAGGGAGTGGCTGAGGACCAGGGGAGTGCAGCTAGGCTGAGCAAGAAGGGGTAGGAGGGCAGAAACAAGGGCCAGAAGCAGGGGCAGCAGCCAGGGTGGAGAGGGCCCTCCCCGCAGTGCAGTTCTTGCCACATAGCTGTGACTGGTGTGGCCAGGGGCTACCAGAGAGGCACATAGCCCTAGGCCTATCCTCAGGCTGGCCCCCTAGTGACAGGGCTGACTGGGAGCAAATTTGCTTTGTTGCTTTGTTGACATCTACATGTGCGTTACTGTGCAGGTAGCAAATCTGCTTGTGAGTAGTAACATTTACTACACAATAAGCATATGCACATGTAGACACATGCACTTATTGCACAATAAACTAGACTACTGTGCAGTAAAATGTCTCATGTAGATGCACCCAGTTTTTGTTTAAACTGTTAAATCACAGAAGAATCTATCACCTCCCTAGAACGTTATTCTAATAGTTAATTGTCCTCACTATGAAAAATTTCACTTTAGTGTTGCTCTATATTTGTCTAGCTTCAATTCTCTTCCAATGGAAGTTGTTCTGCCATTGAGCGTCCACTTAAAAATCCTTCTACTATGAGGAATCTTTTACTACTTGAATACTCGAAACTTAAGAGGTTACTTCAACAACCTTCCCATGGATCAGCTAAATATATTGAACACCTTAAGACTATCAACATAAGGGACATTTTTCAGATTTCATACAAATCTATTTCTCACCATATCAATGCTACAAGTGAGTGGTGAAAACAGTCTATTCTGTGATATCTGGTAAGGGTTAGGGACAGAAATTACACATAAACCAGTAAAAGTGATTGGAAACTGGTTCAGATCTGTCAGACAACAGAAGTTCAGTGCACAAACTATTTTCAAAATGGCCAAAACCAGTTTAAGATAAACCTGGATGGATGTAGCATCAGAAATAGTCATCAACTCCGTGAGTGCTGCAGGGCTCAAGCACCCACCAAAAAAAATTTTTGGTCTTACATGATACATGTTAGATCTCTGTTATGTTCAAAACTTTGCCCTGAAACTGAGCTTTTACAAGCTGGTGCCAGTAGGTGGCAAAAGCACATTATGTGGTTGTGCAAGAAGGTGGATTTAGACCAGAGCACCATGATTCACAGTGAGGTATTGGATTATGAGCAGGGCCAGAGGTGAAGCAAGATGGATACATTTGTGTTCAAAATCAACAGTGGGAATACTGCAGCAACGGAAAGTGTTTCAGCAAACAGTACAGTAGAGTCTATACACAGATCTGACAATGCAACCACTGAATCTATAATCAATAGGTTAGATACCAATGAAAGCAAACAAAATACAAAAGAAAAAAAAATGAGTCAAAGTGAACAGCCAGTTCAGACCTTCCTATCTCTAACGCAGGAGTTGAGAGTTTCTATCAGAAGCTCTCCAAAAACATTCACCAGCTTTGAGACCTTACAAAAAGTAGAAGGTCCTGCGCAACATCTTAGTTCTTACTGCCTCACAAGATGGTGTTTATGTGCAACAACCCTGAGATAAGTGGCTTCTAACTATGCTATGCTGCTGACATTTCTTGAGGAAATTGACACACTTGAGGTAAAAAAAAACTCTCTCTCGGTTCGTTTTCTTTGGAGGCTCATTGAATAACAAATTCTTAGGCACACATTGTTGGTGAGACAAAAGGTATATATTTGCAAATAGGGTCAGAGGGAGAAGACAAAAGATCAAAACCCTCTGCCCCTGAGTA
>NW_017728920.1:1616017-1617934 GCF_001723895.1 Crocodylus porosus | reverse complement strand
AGAGCTCTTGGAGTTTTTCCTTCAGTTCCCAACTCCCCTCTTCCCTCTCTCATTAAGGAGACAAGGAGGGCTGGCAGCTGTACTTATTCAAAGGACAACTATTGATGGGAGCTAACAGCTATTGATAATGCATTTTTAATAATATTTCTAACACACTGACTTTTTTTGATGTTGAGGGGTAAAAAGCACATGGATTTGTTAGCCAACCTCATAAGTTTGATATATTTTTCAATCTGCAACTGGTCCTACTTATTTTTGAACCAGTAAAATCAGTTAACACAAGTCTACAAAAGACCAGCCTGCATTTTCAAGGACCACAGAGAATTAACTACATGTCAGAGGATACATCTATGTTCTATTGGTAGCTCGCAATGGGTCTGTCTTCCATAAATTCTTCTAGTTCCTTTTTGAACCAGGTTTTACTATATACCTTTATAACTTCCTGTGGTAATGAATATTGCTTACATCTGTCTCTTGATAATTTCAGTGTGTGCTCCCTCCTTCTTGTATCCTGGGAGTTTTATATGTTCACAACCCAATAATTGGAACTAGATTTCCTAGGACTGTTACAAACTGAACTTTTACTATATTACCCTTGTATCTAACATGTACTGTGCAAACACCCTTGGTTGCAATCATGTTCCCATTATATGCTCTAAGTTTCACTTTATTATTCTATTATTTTATTTTATTTATTTCCATTTTTTGAATAATATATTCTGGTGTTACATGGACCTGTGCCTCTGTATCTAATGTAAAAGTCCATTGGTGTACAAGGTGATTTTCCAATTCTCAAAAGAATTAACTTCTTCTTCATTGTGCCAGTGAGCAATTCTTCCTCTTCCTCATTGCATAGAGCATGCACCTGCTGTTTCTTGTGTGGTGCATCCTGCTTTTTTCTGCAAACTCTTGCAAAATGACTGAATCTTTCGCATTATCATAGATTCATAGATTAATGCATTGTAAGACTGGAAGGGATGTTGGAAGGTCATTGGGTCCAGCCCCCTGCACCAAGCAGGAAAGATAACTTGGGGTCAGGTGACCCCTGCAAGGTGACTGTCTAGTCTCCTTTTGAAGATTTCCAGGGCAGATGATTGCACCACCTCTGGAGGGAGCTTGTTCTAGAGTCTAAACACCCTGACTGTGAAGAAGTTTTTCCTTATGTTGAGCCTGAATCAATCTTCCAGGAGTTTGTGGCCATTACTCCTGTCTTCCCCTTGGGTGCCCTGTTGAACAGTTGCTCACCAAGCCCTTGATATACTCCCCTTGTGTAGCAGTAAGCTGCTACCAGGTCCCCTCTCAGCCTTCTTTTTCTCAGGCTGAAAAGTCCCCAATCCCTCAGCCTTTCCTTGTCTGGCTTGCTATGTAAGACTCTGATCATATGGATGGCTTTTCTTTGAATTCTCTCAAGCTTGTCCACATCCTTGTTAAAATGTGATGCCCAGAACTGGATGTATTACTCCAACTGTGGTCTCACCAGTGCTGAGTAGAGCAGAAAAATTACCTCCTTGGTTTTGCTGAAGATGCATCAATTGATGCATGCCAGAGTATTATTTGCCCTACTGGCAACAACATCACACTGCTGGCTCATATTCATACTGTGGTCTATTATTACCTCCAGGTCCCTTTCATTCAGGGTGCTAGTCATTTTGGTGCCGCCAAGCGTGTAGGTGTGTTGGGGGTTGCTCGTCCCAAGGTGGAGCACTTTACATTTCTCAATGTTGAACTTCCTCAGATTCCAATCAGCCCAACTTGCTATCCTGTCTAGGTCTGCCTGTATCTGTAAATCTATCTTCAAGCATGACCACACTTCCCCAAAACTTGGTGTTGTCTGTTGTCATGGAAAAAACTTTGAGTATATGCTGCCAGCACAGAAGAGGTTAAACTGACATGCGCGGTTTGAAGCTGTGAGTGGAA
>NW_017728920.1:1572830-1615112 GCF_001723895.1 Crocodylus porosus | reverse complement strand
CCTGAGCGAACAAAAAAAGCACAAGTGCCAACTCATTAATTATTCATGCCTAGCGTATAGTAATTGGTCACCTTTGGCAAATATAACTTTGAAAGAACTTCTGCTCAAAGCGGAGAACTGTGTATACACTCAAGAAGAACAGATCGTGAACAAATATTATCTCTCCGCCTACGTATCTTTCTGGCATATCTCCGTCTTGCCGGCCCGTCTGTCTCTCTATCTCTGTCGTAATCTTTCTTATCAAGAGCTCTCGGTAATCTGCAGACTGTAATGGCTTGTGTGAATCGCTCAGATTCTGTAACAAGCAACTCTCTTACCCACCCTGTAAATGCTGGGTAACATGATATCTGCATGCTGTAACTGAATAAATCAACTCCTCTGCCTACGCTGCAGCACATCAGTAGCGTAAGTAAAATAAACCTTTTGTGTAACTATACGCTGTGTTTAAATCCTGTGACTCCTGCTCACCGTTATCACCCACCTGTCCGGTTATAAATCCCCCTCCTCGCACCAAGCCAGTCATGCCGACCCAGGCTCACAGGTCAAGGGTGCACCAGCATTAGGGGCGCAACATTGTCCACTGTCAGTGTATGTGGAATACCTCCTCTATTCTTGTGTTTCCCGCCTGCCACAACTTGGATCTTAAAGAAATTAAATTGGGAGGAAGTGATTATTACCAAAGGAAGTATCTGCCGGAAGTACCATGCTGAAATACCTTGGTTTTCTCCTTTCTGCTTTTATTCAGTGGTTTGCCAGTTTTACAGGGAATTCTCCTCTTAGAGGAGAGGGGAATCACAGTTCTAAGTGTTAACCCTGGGTCTCCGCTGGGTCATCCTCTGTATTTGGCAGAGGATCTCCAGCCCCTTACTTGAGACAGCAAGTGAAGTAGTGTGCTTACTTGCTTGTAGCAGCGGTGCAGAACCAATATCCGCAGGGTCTCTTCTGCATCCCCTGCCCTGCAAAGGGAGTCTCCAGGATTCTCAGTCATGCCTGAGCCCTAGCCCACGCCCCCGTAATTGACAGAGAATAAAAAGAAAAAAAAAGAAAAGTTTCCTTTTGTTCTATTAAGCCACTAATTGACTAATTAGCGGCTTGTTACAAACTCTGCTTGTTTCCTTTTGTCATGCAGCTTCAGTGAGCAGGCTCCGTGGCTCTCCCGTGGTTGGAGCTTACTTTCTCAGCCCTTAGTGTCTGTTTTCCTTGAGTTCCTGAAGTCACCCAGACTCTTCAGGGATCTGGATGGAGTCTTACCTCCCGCTGCCCCTCCAGCTTAACGGAGTATCCAGGATTCTTAATGCCGAGCGTGGCTCCAGCCCGCGGCCCAGCTCCACTTCTCCCTGCACTCACTGTAGCTCCTATGAACTCAAGGTAAGATCAGATGAGATCTGGATCCTGAGATCCCTCTAATCTGGCACCAGGGTCCCTCTCGCAGCTCCTCTCTCTTTCTTTCTTCTGTGGTGCCTGAAGGCCCCTTTCCTCGTCTTTCTTTCCTTTTTATCCTCCAGGGTTTAGCTGCCATTGGCACCTGAGAGCCGTGGCTCGCCCTCCTCATGGTGTCATTATTTCCAGCTGCCCCCTTTTCCTTAACAACAGGGTCTCAAGGAGAACCCTGTTACATCCACGAACTTGGCCAGTGAGGTCTTCACCCCCATATCCAAATCGTTAATAAAGATGTTGAAGAGTACTGGACTGAGCAGCGACCCCTGCAGGGCATTGCATTGTGGTATCCCCTACAGCATCTGCAGATAACCATTATTTCTTCAAGCAATTCTTTTTGCCCTCCACTTGCTTACTTCAGAGTGAGGTCCTCTTTTCTGTATTTTTTGTCTGCTGCCTTAGTATTCTGCAATCTTGTTATCCTATCTAGTTCAGTTTGTTCTGTTTTTTCCTCCAGCATCTGCAACCTGGCATTTATCTCATCCATTTGGCACATTCTAACTGCCTTTTCCAAAATAGGCTCAAGATCCTCTAGCAGTCTTTTCCTGAGGCTTGTATCCCATACCCAATTATATTTGGTCTCTGATTATGGAGTCTTTTCGGTCTCCAAAGTTGCATGTCTGGCTCAGCAGTCTGAGGTCTTTGACAAACTCTTCTATTGTCTTACATGCTTTCTGCTATCTCATGTGAAAATTATACCATTCAAAGTTTTCATTTTGTTTGGGTATACAATATTTCTCAAACTTTTGTATTACTGTGTATGAGAGGGGAGGCAAACCCCCACCCAACTTGCCCCAGACCCTCTCCCAACATGCCCCAATACTAACCCAGAGGCAAAGAAGAGCAGCAGCTGGGGATAGATGCCATGGCAGGCTTGGCAGGTCCAGAGCTGCCTGAGCCTGCGAATCAGCAGGCATCGGGGGTGTGGCCTTGGAGAGACATGGGCTGCTCAAAAGCAGCTGGAGACACAGCTGGCCTGGTGCTGGGAGGAGCAGAGTGGAACACCAGTGGGGAGCCACTGTCTGTGGAGCTGGGGAGCACAAGCCCCAGATGCAGGGGAAGGAGGCTGAGCTTCTGTTGGAGGATACCAACAGATGAGGCAGGGAGCCCAAATCCAAGGAACAGAAGGACTCCAGGGAGCTCCACCAGAGGAAATCAGCCTCCCAGGATGCCCAGGAGGAGAGCCAAGGCCATGACAGGGAGCCCAGGTACCATGGTAGAGATTAGCAACAGGGGACCACTGACACTCTCAGGCAGCACAGCAAGGAGAGAGACATGGGAAACCACATAGCCCTGTGTAGGAGTGACAGGCAACACTAGCTGGTGGGACCCAGGCAGCCCAGCTGCAGATCAGATGGATGTGAAGGGGGAAGGGATGTGGACCTAAGAGGGACTTGCCCAAGAGGGCCAGCAGAGGCCTAGCACAGGGTGGCAAACACTTCCAAATGTCTACTAGGCAAAGAGGGATGATGGAGTCCTCAACAAGACTGAAGGCACCTGGGAGACAAGATCCCAGGAGCCCCTCAGCGGATGCTGACCTCTTACGTTCAGTTTTACTTCTAAGTTGCAGTTAACTCTGGACCGGGGCGTGTTTAGTTGCCCAGGCCTCAGTCCAAGGATGAAGACTGGCCTTGGGAGGAGTGACAGCCAAGAAGATCCAATCCTTGGAGGCAGGTGTCATGGATGAGACAGGATCATCCCAGTGTAAGACCTGTGGAAAGCAGAGTCCACCCCTGGCCATGAATGTGGTTAGCGTGGGGTAAAGGGGAGGTTGGAGCCCCACAAAGAAACCCAGGGTTGAGATCTCCTCAGGCCACCTACAAGGCACTGCCTCCCAAGAAAAATAACAATGAACATCAAAGATGTGACAGGAGAGTAGGAGTAGCACCTGAACCACCTTGGTGGGGCCGAATCCAGATCTCACTCTTACATCTCTGGGGGGCAAGGCATCAACCAAGAAGGGGTCAAAGCCCTATAACTCCTACCAGCGACACTGTGACAGATCTTTTTTCTTCTGCTTCGAATATTTGTAAGCTATTATAAAGAGAGAGAGCTTCTGGGCCTGCTATATTTGAAAAAAAATACTACCTTGTATGGATCTTCCTTCTCTGTAACTCAATTGGCCATAATATATATAGTGACACTGCTTAAATTTATTCTAGTTTTCTGCTGCATTGCTGGACAGTACGCCTGTGTGAAGTGGCTAGTATTTGCTTTGGATTCAGCCAATTTGGAGGACAGTGATTTGATTTGGTGATTCAAATCACTGTCCCAAATAGATTCAGCTAAATCTTATTCAGAGATCAGCTGCTGATGAATCTCCAAACCACTCAGGCCCCACCCCCACCCACTCTCCCAGCCTGGCAATGGTTGCCCCACCCAGCCCCAGCTCCTGGATCTTTGAAAATAAAAGCCCTCACTCACTGGCTGCTGCCAGGCAGGGGGATGACTCCCACTATCCCCCACTGCCCCATGCCATGTGGGGAGGCTCTGCCATGAACCCCCTGAACCCCACCCACTGTCCCAGCCTCCCACCATAGCTGCCCCACTCACCCCAGCTCCCAGCCCTTTAAAAAAAAAAGCCTGAACTCACTGGCTGCTGCCCGATGGGTGAGCAATCCCCGCTGCTCCCCCCACTGCCCCTCACCATGTGGGGGGCTCTTCCATGAGCCTGCAGAAGCCCACTTCAGCAGCCAGTGAATCCAGGCGGGTTGGTTTTTTTCTTAAACAGCCAGAGCTGGGGCCAGCAGGGCAGCCATGGGAGGGCTGGGGGAGTGGGCAGGGATCAGGGGGCTCATGACAGAGGCCCCCCATGCATTGTGGGGCAGTGGGGGACAGTGAGGATTGCCCCTCACCCAGCAGCGGCCAATGCGTGGGGGTTTTTATTTAAAGGACCTGGGTTTAACTGGGGCTGGGTGAGGCAGCCATGGAGAGGGCTGGGACAGCAGGGGGGAGTTGGAGGGCATTCAGGGGGGCTGGGGGAGCAGGAAAGGGATGGGGCCTGGCAGGGTCCCCCCATGGTCCCCTTCCCCCTTCCTTCAGCACCCTACTTACCAGCTTGGAGTCTGGGTGCAACTCCCTGCTGCCTAAATCACTGACTCTTTTCTGAATTGATTCAGAGAGCTTCAAATTGATTCAAACCTTTTAATTGGACCCCTAACTCAATTCAGATTCAGAGATTTGGACACTGAATTGAGCCAAAAATCCTCTGAATTGAATCAGCATCCAAGCTTTGCGCAACCCTACTGGGCAGCTTTAACTTTTATGGAATTCTGAGATGCTCCATTTTTCTATCTTTGTAACCCACTTTCTGGTATTGTGTGTTGTTCTCAAAAGACCAAGGAGTTAAGCTTATAGAATGATAAAGTTTGTTTATTCAGAGAGCTGTGTTACACCTGCTGTTCTACTGTTCCCTTGTGTTGCCTCCTGAAATCCCTGGGCAAATGCAACAACTTCTGTATATCATTCTTAAAAGTATTCACACCAATTACTCCCTCCATCCCCAAATCACCCTACTACCCCTCATCAGCCTCCAGGGTTCTCCATCCCGTCATGAGCCCCACCAACTCCAGATCATTGTCATACCACCCCAATCAGCCCAAGAGAAGTAGCTGTGGCAGCAAATGGTGGTGTCCCCCTCCCTGCCTGCTCTCAGGCTCCCTGCAGCCCAGGCCACCCCTATATACCCAGATCCAACAATATTATCAGTGGAATCCTCCAAAATGATTCTGTTCATATGAATTATTTAGTGTTGTTTCCTTATGCAAACACATACTGCAGTTATATTAATTGCAACTACAATCTGAAACACAAAATTACAATAATGGGATTCAACATTAAGTTAAATATACTTGTAGCAGTGGATGAATATCACAGTAGGCTTTCCCACTAGCTAAGTTTGGCATCATCTTTAAGAATATTTACCATTTCTTTAATCTTTTCATTTTAAAGTTTCACACCACAATCCCTGGTTATATCAACATTGAACACACTAAGTTTAAAGAATTTAATCCACTTATAGTCCTATAACATCCTTTTGATATAGGATGTAATACAAAAATTGTATTTTTAACTCAGTAATAGTGAACTTCAGTCCAATCTATTGTCATATTATCAGGTACAGGTACAATAAAGCTTGTTTTCTTTATTGCCATAGAAAACACGCTAAAATTGGAATACCGTGTCCCTGGTGAAAGCATGACTGTGCCTTCCTCTTTGTGGGTAGTCATGAGCAGGGATCCAGGTTTTCCATTTCCAACAAAAAAAGGAGAAAACCATAGATTCCCTGTTTTTATCAGAGAAAATGTAGATTTCCCTTTCTAACAGAGAAATCTGCGGATTCTCTGCTTTTGCAAAGAGTTTTTGCAGGCTGGCACAGCTCCAGCTTGCAAGTGCCAGTTGCAGAAAGGGTGGGAAACCCCCAGCCCTGGCCAGAGGGGGAGGGAGAAGGGGAAGAGCAGGGCCTGAACCTCTGAGGCAGTCAAGGCTGGGCTCAGACTCAGACTTGCCCTTTGCCCCTGGAACATAGAGGGAAGTGGGGCTGTGGGTGGTGGTGGGGATCAGAAAGGCTGCATGCTGCCCAGCCATCACCACCCACACTGCACCACTGTGGCCGACCACATAGCTCTGGGCATGGCTCGACGGTGGCAGCAAGAGGTTTTGTATGCAGCAGCAGTCACCGCTGGCATGGGCAGCCCCATAGGTAAGAAGCAGCAGCTGCCCATGCCAACAGTGAAAGCCACTGCCTACAAAACCTCCTGCTGCCACCGCAGAGCCATGCTCAGATCTGTGCAGCCAGCAGCAACGGCACAGCATGGGGTGGTGGGGATATCTGCAAGTGGCCAGCCACCATCACGCTGCTGCTGCCACCCGGGCACAGCTCTGTGGTGGCAGCGGGAGGTTTTGTAGACAGTGGCCATGACCACCCTCCAGGTAAGTGGCAGCAGCCACCGCATGCAAGCCCTCCCCCACTCCACACCCCCATCCCTCCCCGTGGCTGCAGAGTCGGCCACAGAACTGTGCTCCAGCTGCATACCAGCCTCCCTCTCCCCCTCCCCTAGGTAGGCAGCCAGGTGGCATGTGTGCAGTCCACACATGGTGGGCACCACCACACTGCACCCAGCATCACTTGCCTGCAAAGCCCCCCAGCAGAGGGACACCCCTGGCCTCACCACCTTGCCCTGCTCCCTGATGTGGTGTGCTGCCTAAGGCTGGCCGCACTCCCCTCTCCCTCAGCCCCCAACTATCTTCCCCCGCCCTGCCATACAGCCCCCAAGCCCCACTTACCTCTAGGATTCAGCCAAAGGTGACAGCCGCTGCCATGGCTCCATGGTGGCAGCGCTTTCCGACAAAGCCCCCACAGCCTGCATGCAGCCCCCACCACCCTGCATTGCCGTGGAGCCATGCAGCCAATTGAGGGGCATGCCACTGCATGCAAGCCCCCCATTTCACCCCCGGCTGGGCAGCACATATGTGGCTCACACACGGTGGTTGCCATTACACTGCTGCTGCTGCACCCTGCGCCACTTGCCCACAAAGCTGTGCAGGTAGTTGTGGGATGGTAGCTCAGGGTGCAGTGGCAGAGTTGCGGTGGTGGCCTCTGTATGCGAACCTCCTGTCAGGCCAGCCAGCACATGTGTGGCCCACAGAGTGGCACCCCTGCCCACACCCTCTGGCCCTGCTCCTGAGAGTGGGCACAGGGGAAGACTCCCCTGCTTCTTAATCTACTACCCAGCACCTCCCCTTTCCCCTGCCCTACCCCACCCCTTCTTCCCCACAACCTTACCTGCTGGGGTGGGTGTCAGTATCTGTGTCTGCACGTCTGTGCCTGCATGTCTGGGGGGATGTTGTGAGGGGCATCAGGAGGGCTGTTGAGACTGAGGGGGAGTGCAGGGCACCAGCAGTGCTGGAAGGGTTGTGGGGGGGGGTTAATTTTTATCATGAATTTTGGGTTTTGGATCAGAGAATTTGCAATTTTTAATCAGAAAAAAACAGGATCCCTGGTCATGAGTGAAATATCAGCCTCCTGTGTGTTTTTTGTTTCATGTGTAGGTTCCAAACTGTTCCATCTACACTGAGGGTCCATATCAGGTAAATCCAGAACTCCTTCACTGATATTTCCTGAAAAATAACCCAGAAAATTTCCTACTTCACTCTTTAATTAATCATTGCATTTACCCTTAGAAGGTTCAATATGACTTGTATGTACCCATCTACACTGATTTTTGAATTTTATACAAAGTGGGCAATTCTACACACATTTACTCTGGCCTAGATTTACTGTGATGTAAATTAAGCCAGAGTAAGGGTTTTCCTGCAGGGTTTTCCCTGCATCTATGTATGCAAGGATCAGGGAGCAGATTTGCACCTAGTTCTCTGCACCCCTATAATGGGCCCCTGCTGCCACTGGGGGGGACCTCCAAGCTCCCCCTGGGTGCTAGCCCAGGGGCTGGTAGGGAGCACAGACAATGTCCTCCTGCTCTGGCAGTCAGAAATTTCTGGCCCTGGCTCCCCAATCAGGGGCACAGGGCTTGGAAAGAGCTGTTCTGCCCCAATCTGCCAGTGGAGCAGTTAGCAGCTAGCCGATCAGGGCAGGGGGCTGGGGACAACACCACCCCTGCAGCTCTTTCCAAGCCCCAGGCCTTGATCACCTGATTGGGGCACAGGGCTGGGACTTGCCCCAGACAAGAACAGTTCCCAACCAGCCCTGGGCTGTGTGGGGAAGTCTACATGTGCAGCCTGGAGCTGGCTGAGGTCAGCCTGAAACATTACAGTCCGCAGCCACCTCTAGGTCACTTGTGATTCCCCACAAAGCCTGGAGCTGGCTGGGAACTGTCCTGCTCCACAATCACAATTGCAATCATGAAGTGAGGGCTGGGAACAAGCTCTCAGACTGTTCCCAGCTCCTGCTCTGCAATTGCAATTGGAGAGCAGGGCCTGGGAGCTCTCTGTTGCCAGGGAAGGGCAGAAGGACACTGTCCCCACCCAGGCATGTAGGGTTGGGGCTGGGGAGCTTGTTCTCTGCCCATCTCCATTAGTGCAGAGCTGAGGGGGAACAAGCTTCCCAGCCTGTTCCCCTCCCCCCTACAGTTCCATACTTGTGGAACTGGGCAGGGAGCAAGTTCCCCAGCCCCTGGAAGCAGGGTTCTCCCAGCATTGGCTCCACAACCGTGGGGCGAGTGCTGGGAGATCTATATTTCCCAGCCTAAGCTCTGCGGTCATAGGGATTGGGCTAGGAGACCTTCATCTCCCAGTCTGAGCTCCACAGTCATGGGTCTCAAGCTGGGAGACCCTCATCTCCCAGCTCCCACTCTGCAACCATGGAGCTGGTGCTGGGAGATAAAGAATTCCTCACAATAGCAATACCATACACAAGTTTCATCTCTACCAGTGATTGTCATGACTCAGCATTGATGTGTAGGACCTAGTTATATCAGAACATTTCAGTCAGTGTGTCTTCCACACTGGTAATAGTATTTTTGTTTAATGTATGTATTTGGTAATTTGGACCTAGGCACATGGCCTACCTCAATCACATTTCATCTGATAGCTGTGCACATTTGATGGTGTACAGACTGTTCTGTGGCCTACCAACCTTTAGTAACTACATGGAACAGTGGTCTAGAAACTGAGAACTTATCAGGGAAAGCTCAAAACTGTTAAACTTGTCAAGTTTGGTAACATCAGCACCAACAAAATTTCAGTTCTCATTCTTTATAGGTTTATGAATGGACAAAGAAGTAACATAGCATTAACAGAAATCAGTTTTTAAAGCTGTCAGTTGAGAAATGGCACTGTTACCAAAAAATAGTTACATTTTTTCAGCAAAAGCCTCTCTCAATACTGAAATTGTAGCACATGTAGACATAATCCTATATGGCATTTCTAATATCAAACTTTAAGACGCTCATAATTTTTTAAGCAGCTTATGAGGTACTTTCTAAATTTCATCAGGAAGAGAACTGCATCATTCTTGGCTTTGGCAAGAAAAAGTTGGACTAATCCTAGGCATTGGCTGTTTGCATGTATTATCTGACCACTAGTCTATATAAATATGTATTCCTTCATCTTACAGCTGCCAAATATTGGCTCAGTACAACTGTCAATTGCATTTTCAATATTGATTTGTTAACGGTACTTAGCTAGATATTCAGACTGGAAAAGGAAGCTATTTCCAAGCAATCACAGTGCACTTTCTGATAACATTCAGTATTACTAAAACATTGATGTGCTGGGTCCTGCTGCTTTTACCTATTAAACATTAACAGAGGAAGCTGCAGGGCTTGGCACACTCCAGCTCCAACATAATAGCAGGAAATTATTAGCAGCACTGTACACTATATTTAATTACCTGTTTTCTCCACCCAAAATGAACTGTGGATCTTCCTGAAAACACCTGCCTTCTAGAGCTGTGTGACACTTCAGTAGCTGATTCAATTCAGAGAAGATTTGGCCCAATTCTGGTACCAAATCTCCGAATCTGAATCAAATCGGGAGACCAATTAAAAGCTCTGAATTGATTCAAAGCATCCGAAGCAATTCAGAAAAGCTTCAGAAAAGATTTTGCTGATTTGTATATTCAGCCATAGAGTAAACAGGCAGCTGACAGCTGCATCCAGCTGGTAAATCTGTTGGGGTTGGGGGACAGGAAAGGGAACGGGTGTGGGGGAGGGAGGGATTGGTGCTGGGATAAGCTGCCAAGCCAGGGCGGGGGGGGTGTTACTTGGGGAGGGAGGCAGGGGGGTGTGGGATGTGGATGTGGCAGCAATGGGAGTGAGGGCTCTGCCCTGCTGCCACTTGCCCAGCCAGGGTGGGGGGGCAGGATGTGGGCATGGCTTGCTTGAGGTGGAAGGAAGCAAGCAGCCACAAGTCATAGCCTCCACTCCCAGTGCTGCTGCACCCACATCCCATTCCCCTTCATGCCAGCTGGCCAGCAGCAAGGCAAAGCCCTCACTCCCAGCACTGATGCAGGCATTACAACATTCAGACCAGGGCTATACCATGCCACCCCCCGGAGCAAGCTTCCCTTGCATCATGTGCCCCCTCCCCATGCTGGCTGAGCAAGTGGCAGCAGCACATAGCCCCTTCATCTCCCCCTGCTGGGTTAGGGACAGGCACAGCTGAAGGAGCCATGGGAGAAGCCCCCAGGGATGCCCTACCCGGCCCCATTCCCCACCCAGGCCAGCCTCCTGGCACTTAAAAAAAAAAAGCTCCGCACTCACCAGATCTGGCAGCAGTGACTGGGGGCTTCTTAAGGCTCATGGCAGAGCCCCCCCTCCATCCCATGCAGTGTGGGGCAGTAGGGGGCAGCGGGGATTGCCCCCCCATCTGGCAGCCATGTGGCATATGCCCCATGATGTGGGTGCACTGTGGCTAAGCAGGGAACCGCACATTGTCTGAGAGCTCCCCAACAGCCCCACTCTCTCTGAACTGATTCATAGATTTGAATTAAATTAGGAGTTTGTGTCAAACCTCTCTTGATGTTAAGAAATTTAGTTTCAATATCTTACTGAAGATATTTTATGCAATGTCATTACTTTTTCATACGAAATTTTTCCTATTGTTTCCTGTTCTGGTCTCACTTCATATTTATTTGAAATATCATTTGCAGTGATTTTATATGTATCTTTTGTCACATTTTAAAATTATAGTCTGAGATGTTTTTAATTGTGTTCCTAATATGGATGGTAAGGAAGCATATTCCTAGACCAAAAAACCCTTGAGGTAGACTGAAGGCTATAAACAGAGATCTGTCTTTAAAAACATCGCATTACAATAGTATAGTAATTTGTTTTTCTTACAAGAAAATGTCATTAGAAAGGAATTAAAGCAGAGTGTAGTCATTCAAACATACATATGTATAAACACTGGGAGCACTCAACTTAACTGCCATGAATAGTAACCTTAACTTTAGGTTCATCTTCATATATTCTCCACTTGCTATTAGAAGTTGTTGTTATAAAATTTAAGTAAGTCTTTCTTGTACTGTGTTTCCTTTTTTTAACCATGCAACCTTCACCAACTCTTTGAACTTATGATTAGTGCCATAGCAAGGTGGGTATGAATGAGATGACCACCCTGGGTGCTGAAGCGAAGGGGCACAGGATGGAGCTGCAAGTGGCTCATTTGTGAGGGCAGGTATAGGGGTGGGGGAAGTGTGGCTCCCACCACTGTGTGCACTCCCAGGCAAGCATGGGGGTGCATGTGCCGCACGGATCTGTGCATGGGGTGAGGGCGGGCTGCTCCTGTGGCTTTGCCCCAGGCACCAAATTTCACTCCTGCAGCACTTCCTATGCTACAATGAGGACATTGCAAGCTTTTCAATTGCTCCTCACATATTGACAAAAAAAAAATCTGTTGTTTGTAATATTGGAGTAGACATTGAAAGAATATTAACCCAAACCTGGAAAGTCTAGTCCTTGCCCTCTAATGGGTCAGTGGATACAGAATAGTGTTAGAACAAGGTTTAATGTTGACCAAATACAAAAGCTTATAAATGAGTTGATATGATTTCTGCTTGGGGTGTGGAAATAGTTAAGAAGCATCACAACTTCAGAGGCTTGAATTCAAGCCCTGCAAGGGACTCATGTCAAAGGGCATATTTGTCGCAAAGGTAAATTAACACCTGGTCATTCAGACTTGGGGAATTTCTGCTAGCCATCTCACACTCTTTTGTGCCATTGGCTAAGAAACTGGAGTATTTTAACCAAACTAGTTTAATGGGCCATTATGGTTAAGATGAACACTTCTTCTTCTTATATGATAAGGATTCAGACTCTATCCTTTGTAAATAGGCAAGTTCATAGTTTACAAGTCAATACATAGATGTAGAGGTGTAGCAGGACTAGCCCCAAGGGCTCCTGTGGTGCCCCTAGTGGCCACCTTAATCCTGCTCCCACTCCACCCATTTTGGAGTGCTTCTGGGTGCCTCTAACAGACCAAGCTATCTGCTTTGTCCTGTTTGTGTCTCTCTGGGCTCATGGCCCAATACTATAACTGTCCTGTGTCCCAGTAGCATTTACCCTACTTTCCAGGTAACACTCTGGGCCCTACTGACCCTGTCTGTAACTTCTGGCAATAAATTACTGAGGCTTCTGACCTCCCCTATAGGCATGCCCATAACTCACAGGTGTTACTCAGACAGCTTTTGGTTAGACCCTCTGGTCCTGTATTGATTTTCTAACTATTCAGGCCTTCTGCCCTGCCTCTAATGGCATCTGCCCACTCACGCCTCTTGGTAATGTCATACCCTTCAAACCCACCTCTCTTGATTGTGCCCATTTGACCCTATCTGCTCTGGCTGCAGGTCTCCTGGCCATCTCTCCTTTAGTTGGTACTGTGACCATCTTTACATGGCAGCACACTTGTTTCCCCTTATACCTGGTTCAGATTTGACCTATGCAACCTCCCCACCAGCAGGGTTTTACCATGACCTCAGCCTTAGTAGCAGAGAGTGCCTCCCAGGCACCTTTCTCATGGTCTCTGCAGCCTTCTTCCTTGCCTGTAGTTACTAAATTGTTACAGGAAACCTATAAACCTTCTGCCGGCTTACTCCCAAAAGGAACTGGCCCTTGCTCAGCTGTCTAGAGCAGCCCAGGGTTATGATTCACTGTTTTCCACTGATTAAGTAACAGGGGCCTTGGTCCCCTGTTACAACAGGTAAAACATCAAAGAAAGAAAAAGGCCATGCTGGAATGTTAGATGGTATGTGATAGTTGAAGTGCAAGAAGACAGAATTAATATTAGTACTAGAAGTTATTTTCATTCATCCTGAAGCTTCCTAACAATTATGGATTTTAAAACGAAGCATTCTATTGTCTCCATTTTCAAATGTTTCTTAATCTGACCTTCATTTCTAACATTAATATAAAATGAAATGATCCAATAGCATCCCTTTCTTGTTCACCTGTGTAGCTTATCCCCATTTGATTGAATCATATTTTATTGATGATTCTTAAAATTCATTATTCCAATTTCAAACTTCCTAAAGTACATCAGTACTCAAAAAGAGAGTCAAGAAATGTCATGTATTGTTATCACCACCAACTGAATGCTGGCTTGCAAACCACACCTTTTTCACCATTACCTGCATGGCGATTCTTGGCAGGGTTTTACATCTACATCAGGTGAATAAAAACTCAGAAACTTTAACACAGATGCTGAAAAACAAAGAGAAACAAAATTTGTCCAAGCCTGTGCTGAGCCTATATCATAGGCTAAGAGAACCTTCCTATTTAAGCCTCTATTTAAGTTGATAATCTCTTCCTTAAAGGAGTGTGACAGGCTAGCTGGTAATAATTTGGCCCAGGGGTTTTGAAAGTGCAAAAGATGATTGGAGGGATTGGGATTCCCTTTCCTCACCAATCAGGCCCCAGAGACTGACCCTCCATGTCCCCTGATTGGCCCCTTGGGTCACCTGGAGTCAGTGCAGCTGACTCAGGGGGGACCAGTGAGAGACCATGAGGAAGGAGTTTCAAAGAGCTGGCAAGAGCTAGGCCAGTGGGGCGGGAGCAGTTGCCCCAGAAGTACCTGAAGGAGTGGGATCTGCAGGAAGCAGTTAGACCCTCAGCAGAGCAGCGTGCAGTTGGCTGGAGGGGCCCCTTCTGGGCTCCAGGATCCCCGTATGAGAGGCCGCAGCCAGCAGGAGAGGTTCTCCAGCTCCAGCAAGAAGCTGAGCAGTCACCTGAGAGGTTCCCAGCTCTGCTTCCAACTCCTCCAGCAAGAGGCCAGGAAGCTTGAAGTGAGGCAAGGGCTCCTGGAAGGTCAAAACCCCTAGGAACTTAAAGTAGTCTCAGCAGAGGTGGCAGTGTGGTAGAGCTTCTGCCTACCATGTAGGCAATATGAGTTCAAATTCCAGCTGGGATGATTCAGGTTGAGGGTAGTAACAACGAGACATTCTTGTTGCAGTGGGAAATGGGTCATTGTGTTTTCCTCCTTTCCCCCCTCCAGGTACCTAGGCCCTATATTTCTTATTTGACATTTTGTATTTTGTGCAATTTATATTTTGCCAACTAGTATTGTTTGTTCTGCTGTTTGTGTTTTATATTTTGTTAAACCTGCCTTTTATCAACTGGATGAATATGTGTACGATTTTAAGTGCCAAACCTTTATTGAATCCTGCCCCCTTGGGGCAATGCAGTGTCCCCTATACCCTGGGTTTATACATGTTATGTTCCCACTACTGTTTTTCTCATTAAAAGGTATATGGTTAAGTCCCCATTGGTGATCTGGCTCTGCTCTATAGGGGAAGGAGGGTCCCTACACCTCCCACAGAGCTTGTGCACCTGCTTTGATCCCTTCAGTTGAAGAGGGGGTACATCTTGGAGTACCGCCCAGGTTACAGGAGCTATCTAGAAACTAGGTTCAACAGTCCAGAGCACTTGCTACCTACAACTAAACCCAGTATGGAATACTGAAAGTCTTGGATAAACTTGGATTTGCTCATCCTATATCAGCCAGCAAATAAACTTCCTGCATTCCAAGTTTGTTCATTCTGGACACCCTATAGGAACCCTGACCTCATTATGAAAAAGAAACTGCACCCTTCTTGGCTAGTGCAAAAGTCCTAAGTAGCTGATGCCATTCACATCTGAAAGAACTGTTTTCTCTTTCAGGAAAAATGTTCTTTACGTCTTCAAATTCACAGTAGTGTAATCACTACTGACTTCTTAATTAAATTCCAATAACAAATCTTTGTCTTCTGAGAAAGCTCCTAGAGAACCTAGCTAAAATCAACTATAGGCTCATCTAACTGAACCTATTAAATTAGAACCATAATAATATGGATTTGGGTAAAGTTCTGAGATGCTTAACCAGCATTAGTGGCACTGATGAATGATCTCCTGCTTTAACTGATGGGCAACCATCCATTCTTGACATATGTGGCAGTACACCTTTGGGCACCTGCCACTTTAAGGGCTGGAGGCAGGCAGCTGGCAGGTGTTTGATAAGGGTAGCCATTTTATGATCCAGCTCACACAGGCTGGGGAAGCAGTTTGCTGCCAGCAGCTGAGGGGGTAATATTTGGCTGAGCTACTGCTGGAGGAACATCTTGGAAGTAAGGGCAGGAGCCATGAGGATGGCAGGAGGCTCCTGATCCTAGGCATGGCCTGAAACTGTGCCCTGCCGGGGAAGGGGGGTCTGGTGGGACTGTCAGTGGCAGGACAGCCCCCAGGAAATATAAGACCAGTTACCACCCTGATAAAAGGCAGGTAGGGGCACCTTAACCCCAGCCCAAGCCAACTAGTGGGTAATTGCGAGAGTGTGGAGAGCAATTTGAGCCAGACACAGTAATAAAGAGGCACCTAAGCCCAGCAGAGACCCCTGTTCCTGAATGACAGGCAAATCTGGTGTGTTACAGGGATCTTTGGCTTAGGTAAGAGGAGCATTGCTGCAGAGCAAATAGAGAAGTCCCTGGAGGCCCCTGTTACTAGATTTGCCAATCACTTTGGACATTACAGGGGTCTTTGGATAAGGTAAGAGGAGCATTGCTACAGAGCACATGAGGAAGTTGAGGAAAAGAGAGTAAACAAGATTTGGAGAGAGAGTATGGCAACCATCTTGACCACAAAAGTTATTTTATTGCCAGGTGTATGAAACTTATAATGTTACTAGTAGTAATACAAGGAGAGACAAACAAATGAAGCACTTAGAATATTACACAGTTTCAGTTGGGTATTTGGGAAAATCTAGCTCAAGTTTGATCAACAAAAGTCAGGTTTAGAAAGCTATGCCTGGAGTGAAAGAGAGAGAAAGAGTTGGGATCTCACCACTCAGTGAAGCTAGAACTGGTCGAGGTTCCCATGTGTTTGTTGGAGCTTGTAGACAAGCTGCTCAGTTTAGGGTCCAGACTGCTTGAGACAGGCACAGCCCCCAGCACGATCCATGAAGATATTCCAGGCAGAAAAAAAGAGAAAGTGTAGTCCCAGTGGAACTGGTGCAGCTTGTTTGATCCAAGCACCAGAACAGGAACTTGAGCTTGAATAGGGGTTCTTGGAGGAAAACAACAATCGTTCAAGGGAGAACACTCATTTTTTTAAGGGTAAATGATGGCTCAAGGGAGTATAGCACAGTTCTTTTGTTTATGCTGGACAATAGGAACTGATCATTCCTGGCTATGGGCAGTGTTACTCTGAGGGAGCTCACAGTGCAATCAGGAAAATTCAGTAATTTGGGGAGCAATAAAGGATTCATCACTAGAATTAGTCTGATAAATGCTGGGCTGGGTGTGTGCAGGTGTGCGTTGATTAACATCTGAAGAAAGATTCCCCCATCATGCAGTGCTCCCCTGCTTCTCTGGTCCCAGAGTTCAGTGCGGCCCTTGCCTTGGAATCTCTTTTCTCCACTCTGGCTGCTAATGGAAGTGTCTCCCTGTCCAATCTTTGATGCAAATGAGACTAGGAGAGTTGCCTTAATCCTGTGACCCTTGTCCAGAGGGGTTTAGGTGCATCTCCCACTGCATCTTCATTGCTTTTTGTAAGTCCTTATGATTGGTTCTGGTTTAGATGGGGGGGGGCGGTCCTTTGTGAGTCAGACAGACTGGATACTGTGCCAGGGTTCCCCAGGAACACAAAGCTGACAGGTAATACCCCAGAGGGGTGGTGTTGTGATGAGGGCCCACACAGAGTAGGGTATAATATGGGGCACCTGAAGGACTGTGCTAGTGGGATGCAGTATAGGGCTGCAGAGGGTGGATTGAAGGGCTGTACCAGGGGTGTACTGAATAGGCCTGCAGAGGCCAACCCTAAGCATGAAAGCCCAGTGTGGGGCTAGGGCAAAAGCAGCCCAACATTAGCACAAGGTGACACCATGTACAGTAGGTAATCTCATGGGATCTGGAGTTGTTGTGTGGTAGTGCTGGAGTGCGAGTAGCAAAGCCCAAAGGCCCAAAGAGGTCACTCAAGGGGAGCAAGGGCAGTAGGGAGTGGCCCAGTAATGGGCAGAGTGCAAGAGGCTCCTGTGAGAGGGGGGTGAAAAAGGCCCCTGCTTTACCTGAATAGCATGTTTAGACGTACCCATTGACTAGTAGGTAAGCATTAAAACACAAATGCTAAGACACATTACAGAAGAGATGCTCCTTCCTTTGAAGTGGTCAGCATTAGTCTAATATGTTCTGACTATTTACCATTAACTTTGAAGTGGTCAGCATTAGTCTAATATGTTCTGAGTATTTACCATTAATAATGTATTTCTCAGAGAATAGCTCTTCAATAGCCAGATAGTAGCTGCTTCAATAGCCAGATTGAAATATTCAGGCATGCGTGGTCTGTGGTGCCACAAACCACATGTGATGCATGTTAAGCTATGCACAGTGTTGCTAAATGGCAGCACTGGGGCAAAATGTACTACAAGGATTTCCTGGTAGGAAAAAAAAACAACTAAAAAATGCCGCACAAAGCATGCCAAAGTGGTGTGTGCCAAGACAAATGTGGAAACAGGGGAGTGGGCAGGCCAGGGCTGCCTAATTCCCCATCTCCATGCACTGTGGAACCACAATCTTAGGCAACCTGCACCCCAGCCAACTGCTCCCCAGCTGGCTGGGGTACAGTGTGCCTTGAAATGGGGAAGCAGGCAGTTCTGGGCTGGCTGCTCCCCTGTCTTCACATGCCTCAGCATGAAGACTCTGCTGCAGAGCCCCCATGCTGAGGCCTGCAGAGACAGCGGAGCAGCCTACCCAGATTGCAGCCTGCTTCCCTGTTGTGAGGCACACTGTGCCCCAGCCAGACATGGAGCAGCTGGCTGGGATTTGGCGTCTCAGTGCAGGGGCTTCAAAGCACACAAAGACTGGGCACAAGCAGCCCTGAGCAATCTGGACCTCCATCTCCATGTGCTGCTTTCCAACTGGCTTGGGCATAGAATTCCTCAGCATGGAAGATGCCTGCCAGCTGGGCCCGTGCTGAGGCACCCTGTGCCTCATTCAACCCCCACCCCCAAATTCACGCTTCTACTATTTGTGCTGCTGCAAATGCATCCGCTGTTTGTGTGGACATGGCCAACAAGATTAAATCAAGGGTTTACCATCTCAATGTGCTGAAGAGGACAGAGGGAAAGAGAAGTAAAGTTCTCTTCATTGTAAATTTCCTCATAGGTTAGTATATTAGGAGGGAAATTACTGAAATTATAGAAAGCCTATACATGAAGCAGATATACTTCAAAAAATTCTAAAGCTAACCCCTACTCTAACTTCAGATCTCAGAGGAGATAGATCTATAGCAACAACAGTGTTTTCCATTAATCCTTTGGGGATCAGGGCCTAGATCCTCTAAAAATAACCCAGAGTATAAACTAAGGCAATGCACACTTTAATTTTCCAAGTAAACTTTTCAAAACCCACCAGATCATTTTAATCTAGGTCAGGAAAGTGGCATCATCAGGTGCTATTACTAGGAAGTACCAAATATAAGATAAGGCTGATTATAAGATGACTCCCCCAATAATTAGATTCTATATATGGAAAATTTATAAATCTCTTATATTTTTCCATGTATAGAATCTAATAATTGGAGGTTTACCTTGAATTTGTCTCCCTCCCACTCCCATAGCAGGTAAAATTAAATCTGGGGGGTCAGGTAGCCACCTTGCTTTTTGCCCCCAACAACTTCTTCTCTTTGCAGGCCCTTCCCCACCTCCTTAGTGACAGATCTTGTTCTCTCTGAGCACATGGAAATGAGAAACAACTTTGAAAACAGTGATCTTGAAATAAACATATCTGTAGTAATATGCATGTAGTACCTATTGACTTAGTTCATCCACAGCTAAGGCATTTAATTTTTGAAACTGCTGCAAGTTTTAGTTTAGTTACTCCATAAACACACCTTTAATCACCAGTTTTATACCTACTTTTATATAGTACAAGCAATGCATGATACAAGTCCAAAGCCAAAGATTTATGATTTACCTTATAGTTAATTGGGCTGGGCCCAGGCAGGGTCAAGAGCATTTCAAGCTATGGTGACCCCACAGTTCAGCACTGCTCAGTTTGTGTGTGTACTCCAATACCCCCCAGTCATGACTAGAACTGGGTGTTCTTTAGGGGTGTGCAAAGCACGCAGATGGAGCATCCCGCAGGGGGTGGGGAGGCCCATGTGCCTGGCAGTGGACTCGGAAGTGGACTGGAAGTACTGCCAGTCAATTTCCAGGTCCACCAGGGAACACGCTGGTGGGGGGACATGCCCCCTCAGCTCAGCGATTGACTGCAGGGGGACCCCAGGTTGCTACCCCAGACCCAGGAGGCACCAGCTAGGGAGTATGGAGTGGGGGGCGGGAAGTGTGCTCCCCGGCAGACCTGGAAGTGGACTGGAAGTGCTTCTGGTCCACTTCTAGGTCTGCTGCTAAGCACACTGATTCAATTTGGATTCAGACATTTGGCCTCTGAATCGGACCAAATCTCTGCCAAATTGAATCAGGAGCTGAAGCTTTGCACAGCTCTAGTATTCTTGTCATGAGTCCTGTGATCCTCCAAAATTTTATATACAGATGAGGCACAGGGTAAACTGGTCCAGCTACACCTCATGGAGGGCAGTGCCACACTAATCTTATGCAACAGGCTGAGACTGGGAGACAGAGGAATTCTGGGTAAACTGTTTGGAGGCCCAATTGGTAACATTTGCCAAACACTTAAGGCTAACTGAAGATTAAACAGGAATCACTGGAAATTGAAAAGAAAAAAAAAAAACCTCACAGCTCAGCTGTGAAATTGAAGAGGAAGTTGCAATGGATGTAATGCTGTGGCTCCACCGTGACTTAAAGTCATCAGTGCTTAGGGGAACTGAGAGCAATGGGCACCACCACATACTGTATTCAGGTGTACTAACTTATCCTTGTGATAGGTTTCCATCAGCATATCAAACATTAATTTTGGAACCAAATGGAAAATCTCAAGGCTAGCTCTCCCCCCACAAAATCAGAGATGGACATAGAGGGATGGGGCATTCCCAAGAGTCCCTAGTTCAAATCTGGGAGAGTTGGAGGCAGAGGGGCAGAGCATACCAGGGGAGGACAGAGAGACACCTAGGACAGGGCACAACCGGGAGTACCCTGCTCGGAGCCAGAGAGAGCAGGATGCCAAAGGGTGGGACATGCTCAGAGAGCCCTGACACTGGAGTCAGGAAGAGTGAGAGAGATGCCAAGGGGCAAGAGGCACCCAAAATTCTGGAGCTGGGAGCTGAAGGAGGAGAGCTGGAAGTGGAGGGATGAAACATGCTTGGAGAAGCCCAACTGGAAAAAAGAGAGAAGGGACTAGACAGGGAGAGACACGGTAAGCCTAGGGATACCCTACTGGGAGCCAAATGGAGAGAGCTGCACATGGAAGCGCATGGCAGAGCTGCACAGTCTCTGCCCTGAACCAGTGAGGGAGAAAGAAGGGGTGGAACCGAAGGCTGCGAAGTTAACAGTCTTGCAGTGAGGAAGCAAGAAACACAGTGAAACAGAGCAATATTAAGAAAAGACAACAAAGAATTAAGAAGTTTTGTTGAAGCCACAGAAAGATCCAGAAATTGTTTATTCTTATTTTGTTTAACTTTCCTTGAACTCTAAGTTTTACCCTAAAGGGATTCTCAAGGTTAAGGTCATGTAAGGAAGGGGAGCAGAGGCTGGTGGAGCCCCATACTTCTAAATAGCCATATGTTGCAGTGTTGTGCCTGTGAGAGCACATTTCTTCTGTTTGTTTCTTGTGGGACATCCTCCCAGAAATAATAAAAATCATTCTGAAACATCAAAGTTGTGGTAGGTGAGATAATTTTATCTAGGAGGAGCTAAAAAGGGGTAACATAGGACCCCTTTTCCTCTACAAAGCAGAAGAGGAAGACATCATGACGTAAGGGCCATAATCCCTATAGCACCTACAGTCAACTGTTTCCATCAGCATTTTTGCTCCATATGGGACATGTGTTTTATAGTCAAACTTATGATTGACAGTTTCTATATCAACTTTATAATTTGTTTCCATGACTAAGCACATACTGCTTTTGGCAGCAGTATCAGATAGACAATGTATTTCATTAGGTTTCCTTGTATGTAAATATAAAATAAGGAGCTTTCTTCCCCATTGATTTGTAGGGGAAAACCTCATTTTGTGTTTGAATAAATATGGTATACTTTCCAGTATAGCTAATATGGCTTCATGGAAAGATGGCATTCAGTGTAAGTAGCTCTATTTCTAATACTCATTAAAACTGATCCTGGACATTTTAATATAATTTCAGCTAATCTTTATTTGTCACACTATTGTTGCTTTTTTTCTGGAAATGTCCTTGACATAAGTAATATTTAGTATCAGGCATACACCTTTCATTTAAGTTAATGTTACTTTATAAAGCATAATGCTCTTAACGCACAAAAATTACTTTTTCTTGCACCAGGTTTCCTTTGCAGGATGACTTCTATTCAATCAGTTTCTATAAGTCTGTAGGAATTTTAAACCTCCAGCACTCTACCTACTCTCTTTATAATACTGCACAATTCTTCCTTACCCAGTCATTGTCTATTAATGAACCATCAAGGGGGCAAAAAACAAATAATAAAAACTCCACCTTTTCAGTAGAAGAGTGGTCTATCTAAAGCACTGCAGATATTTAGCTTCCACTGTTAAATACAGTAAAAGTTAAAGCCTTCTTGGCTGTATGAACTAAAAAGCTATCTATGTCAAACATTTGGACCCTAAAGCAATGTTATGTATAATTCCAAATATACCTTGCAATTTGTTCAACTGCTTTTCAGAAACCTATGCTCCAGAGACATGGTGGGGGAAACAGCATTTTAAAATTACTGCATATGCTCTGGAGTTTTTGTTCAGATAACCAGCAATATTTGTAAATGGCTTTGACATTTGTTTTTTTCAAAAAACATGGAGTAGTTTTCATCAGTTGCGGTTTGGTTTGGTTCAGTTTGCGTAGGTTGGCCATCACAGAGGATGTTCCAATTTTCTGCTACTCTGTCCTCTATTGATACGAAACCTGGTGCCTTTATGTCCTCTATTTTTTTCTTGAAGAGAAAAATAGAGGACATAAAGGCATTGGGTTTTGTATCAATAGAGGACAGAGGACAGCCAGACTGTTCTCTATGATGACCACTCTTGGTTTGGGCTCACTTTTCAAATAATCCTTAAGCTTTTGAGCCCAACCCAAACCTCAGGCAGTGAAAATTATTCCATTTTTCTACCAAATATAGGGCTGTCCAGCATCTAAGCCACCGAGGGCCACATGCCCCAATGGTCTCAACAGCCAGGGCCACAGGCCCCACAGGCTGCATGCAAGGAACATGGGTGGCTAGACCCCTCCCCACCCCACTGCAATGAGTGCACAGGAGGGCCACACACACCCTGCTGCACCACACACAGGTAGGCACTGCCCCATTCACCATTCCCATGCAACACAAAACCCCCATCTCCCCTGCAGCTCCTGTAGGCTCCTCTATGGCCCTGTGCTGTTCTGTTACCTCTCAGCTCCATGTTCTTGGGGAACCCTAACACAGGATGCAGTCTGTCTGACTTGCAAAGAATTTCCCTGCCCCCCCCACCTCTACCTGAACAAGAACTGATTACAAAAGACAATGAAGATGCAGTGGGAGATGCACCTAAAGCCCTCCAGATAAGGGAGCAACACCCCATGTCTCATTTGCATCCTAGATAGAACCAGATGACAACTCATTTAAATGGGAGATGGGACAGGGATGCACCTTCATTAGCATTCAGGATGGAGAACAGAGATTCCAAGGCAAGGACCGCACTGAATTCTGGGATCAGAAAAGCAGGGGAGCACTGCATGATGGGGAATCTGTGCTCCAAATGCTAATCAACCTACATTTACACACACCCAGCTCAGCATTTATCAGACCAATTCTAATCTGGATTAACAAAGGACTCCCCTCCCCCCCTCCCCCAACACACATACCTCATCTAACCATAACTAAGCAGAAGTAAAGTTTAATAGGCATCTCAGGCCATACATTCCCTGGTCCCACTATGGGAGGCCTATTTAAACTTGATTAACTAAAACTCAGTTGCCAGGTTAGGGAATGCTGAGGCAGGAGACTGAGTCAGAGGGGGGTATGAGCAACATTTCAACAAAGGTAAAGCGTTCTTCACAGCGTCCAGCCCATTGGAGTCCTGACCACAAATGCTGTCATACTTTTCCCGGGATGACTGGTGGAAGTCCTCCCCACAAAGTTTATGAACACTCCAAGTAATCCCTTTTAGCAAGATCTGGAAAAATAAAGCTAAAATGAGGCTTATTCACAACAAGTAAAAATACAAAACCTTGATGCTGCAAGCTATCTGTTGTTTCTGAAGAAACAATGAGGTATCCCATCCAGTATATCTGCTATCCATAAGAGTTTCAAGCTGGCTCCTAAGTGTCTGGTTACTCTTTAAAAACTTGTGTTTTTCCTGGTTGTTAATCAGTTTCTTGAGATGTTCCAAACCAGATGACCCCTTGTCAATAGAAAAGACAACCATTTACACAATTAAAAGAATGCTTTGAAGAAGCTGAACTGAGGGTATAAAAGCAGCAAAGTTGTGCTTCAAGAGAAATCTTGCTGATACCATCCACTGTTGTTCCTGAGAAGCTGGAAGAAACAGATCATTTCCCTTTAAGGATTGTGCTAAGAACTTTACCCATCAGCAATGGAATCCAAGTGCCTTGGACTGGTGAGACCCAGCTCTCGCTCTCTCTCTTTCTTTTCTCTCTAGGCATAGATTTCTGAACCTCAATTGTATTAGTTAAGCTTGAGCTAAGTTTCCCCAAATACTTAGTGAAACCAGAGTAGTATTGTAATTCTTTGTGTTTTTTTCCTTTGCATGTCTATTACTACTAGTACCATTATATATTTCATATACTTAGCAATAAATAACATTTATAGTCAAACTGGTAGTAACTGGGTATATTTTTCCTTCTCTACTCTCCTCCCCCACTTCCTCTGCAGCCATGCTTCTTTTACCTAAGCTAAAGATCCCTGTGAACCCCAGAAATACTGTGGTGTCTGCTCATCAAGAGACTACCACTACTAGGATAGTTAGAGCAAAAGATTGGGACGTGCTGAGTTTGAAACACATAAGGGGATCAGCTTGTAAAGGCTGATTTACCCAGCTTGGCTCAGACATGCCCTTATGAACTGAATACTGGCCCATGAGGGTGTCAGCTAGACACCCAGCTGGATTCAGAGGTATTCTGTTCACCTGTGTGCTTGTGTCTGACTGCATTTTATTGTTACTTAATGAACTGATTCTTGGCATATGATCAACCCAGCCAGGTCAGGCTTGTCACATTAATCTGTGTGTGTTTGTATGTATGACTGATTTGGTGACTGGAGGAACCCAGCCCCATTGAAACTGAGTCCTGCAAGATAGCTCCATTGGGAGTGAGGACTTGCAGAAGGGAGATATACAGCTCTGTATAGAAACACAAGTAACACAAGCAGCACATTGATAGAATTACAAAGGCCCTAGAAACGTATCCCCAATAAATAAGCACACCCCAAAGTGAAGGGTAAATCTGGTAACAGTGCCAATCAGACACTCTGGGCTGCTGGCTCCCCTGAAACCACAAGATGCATTGCACCACTCCACTCTGTCCCCTGGAGCTGGATCAGTCAGCAGAAGCCAGGGGAGGGGAAAAGTGCTCCAAGACCCTAGCTGCTGCAGCCAGAATAAGAGAGAGCAGTATCTGGGTGAGAACCCAGGGACTGTATTTTAACCAGTGGTCCACCAGCTGGACAGCCCTGTTTTAATAAATCCCCTTCTCCTGTCTATGCCTTTTTTCATTCTACCTCTAATAGCTCTTCCAACACTAGAAAATATTTGCACTGCCACTTTTCATTTGCATCTTTCTGTGAAACTCATTTCTCCTTTTTTGAGAATCACAAACATTAACTGTAGCAATATCTCCAGTAATAATATTTTAAGTCAGGCCTTTCTCTAGGCTTTGGACTATGCAGTGCTAGCTTATCAAACACTGCAACCGACAGGGGTGGATTGCCTGCTCAACCCAAGCAGAAGCTATCTGACATCAACAGGGCTAAATGCAGATACAGCAACATGTGGGGAGGTCACTTGATTCAGAGTTGAGCCTTAATTGTGAGCACCTCAGAACAGGGGTGTCTTTCTTTTCTTTATGTATTAGTGTATTACTTCTTTGGATAAAAAATGTTCATTCAATCAAAGATGGAAAAAATACAGTAGCACATCCCATATAATTGGGTCATTTCTCACCCCTTTTCTCCTCATACTAATTCTTTTCCTAACATCTTTTCATTTGATTTGTGCATCTCCATGTGTACTGCTACATTTCTAAACCTGGATATCAAAGAGAGAGCCAATGGACAAGTATGGATGATAGTGGGAAAAGGAGTGAAAGAGAACAAAAAGAAAGAGCTCTACTTAAATAAAAGACTTGTTCAAGATGGAACAATTCTTCTACCCTATATATTATGTCTCTCCTGTCTCCTGCTTTTTGTGGCTCCCCTAGCAAGAAGGTGAAAGCATCTAAATTTGAATTCATGAAATTCAACACCATGCAGAAAACTGAAGATGTAGAATATAAGTATCAATTCAGAAGCTAAAAATGTAATCAGAAGTAAAAATGACTGTCCTGACTCAGGCTTTGAATTAATTACTCCTTTTTGGTCACCAAAGCCAGTGTTTAACAGAATCACTAAAATAAAATGAAAATTGTATCACAGAGCATGTGAAATGGTAGTCCACTAATTACACATCTTGAAAAAAGGCAAGGCCCACAGGCACTTTTTGACACACATCTGTAGTAGTTTTATAAGGCACTATTTTGATTTTCAGTGATCCAAATGTAGAAGATAGAATGTGGATGGGAGAAGATATTTACACTTAAATTTAAAAAAAAAAATTAACTGATTTTCCACTTCAGAGAATCTCTGAGCATTTTGCAGCAACCACAATGAAAGCATCTGATCTTTCTAAATCCCCAGTCAGGAACATGTAGAGTCACTGACCTTTCTAAAAATCCTGGGATATCCAAGTCCAGACCTGCAACCGCTTTTAAATACCTTAAAAGCTCAGTGTTTAACTGTACAATAGGGATTGTTTATGGATCCTTCTGGGTTTCTGGTATTATTATTTTGCCATAACAGTTTTGGATGGATTATTTTTTATCCAAGCACATAGAAAGTATTTCATCTAACTTTTGTTTTTAAGTTTGGAACCAGTATAACCTATTAAAGCATGTAATATCAAAAGCCTTCATTGTACTAAATTACCATAATGTGATAAGATGTACTGTGACATAACATCTTCATAAGCTTAAACATGTCAGAAAATAAATTGTCCTACTATAGTTTAACTCTGAATCTAATTGCCATTTAATCAGGAAAATCACTAACTGGAAGCTTTGAGAGTTATTCTGATATTAATTAGTGGGATCACATAACCCTAAGAAAGCAATTAAAATATGGGAAGATTTAATAAAATACTTAGAAGAACCAGTGCTTTGACTTTTAGTAGGTTTCTGTCAATTAACTAGATACTAATTCAATACCAAATCAGCTTTAATTTTTGTAAATGCTTTTTGGTGCTAGTGTTTATCATTAAAACTTATCAATCATTATTATACAGTTTTATGTAATGTACCACCTTCCTCCCCTACATCCCCAACACAACAAATAGAATAATAGGATTGGAAGGGATCCTGCATAGATGTTGGATTCACCACTTAAATATTCACTCAAATATTTTAAGTTCTAACCAACCGACACAGAAGGTGATGGCTCAGCCTTTTCTTGAAAATGTCTAGTTAAGGAAATCCCATAGCTTCCCTAAGCAGTTTGTTCCATTATCCTGCTTCCCCCCCCCCCCCCTCCAATCAGGAAGATTTTCTTGATTTAAATTGTCTTTTCTGTAACTTAAACCCAGTGCTTTGTGACCTGTGGCAATAAAAAAATATTTTTTCTCCAACTTTTGGATATTTAAAAATGGTTAACATGTCTTCCTTTAATGTCTTTTTCTTCTGACTAAATATACAAATTTCAATGAACTTTTCCTCTCAGGTTGCATTCAAACTCTGTTTATCATCATTACTCACCTCTGAATCTTCTCCAATTTCTCTAAAACTTTCTTAAAATACAGATTCTGAAACTGAACTCAATAAAAAACTATATTTGGCATTGTAGTGAGATACTAGTGTCATCATACAGTAAATTGACCAGTTAATCTAGAGATGAGGAATCACCTGGGAAAAAACCCAGAATTTTGGCTGAAATCTTTGAAGATTTAGCGATTCAAAATATGTCAACCTAGGAGTCTCAAAAAGATTGCTTTTGTGACAAGAACATTATTTTTTTATACAGTTTAAAGCATTTTCATGTAGAATATGATAAGAATAGCATTCGGTGTGACAGTTCAACATTGCGACACCACAAACTGCATGTGGCATGCATGTATGAATTAGTCACCCTGCTAATTTACAGTGCAGTGGGTTTTTTTGACTTGGGGAGAGCCAAAAAAAAATACCACTAAAAAAGTGGCGTGGCACAAGAGGCAGCAGCACGTACTGCCAGAAAGGGAGCCTGGCCAGGGCAAGCCACACTCTGGCTGCCAGCCAGACTCCAAGTGCCTGGATTGCCACCGTTGCTGCCCCAGAAGGCCCCCAGAACCCCAGGTAAGGCTGCTGGAGTTAGCCCATGTACTAGCCCCAGCCTCCCCTACCCCACCCCACCCAAGTCAATTTGCCATATTCCAGAGTGTGAGTGCAGGGGCATGCCCAGGGTTATATTTGTGTCACTGCTCTTTGTCCATCAGGGAATGTGCTCATGGGGATGTGCCCCGGGTAGCTTTTAGTTGTGGGGCTGCTCACACACTGGTTAAGGACTGCCCAAACTCTTTTGGGAATAGTTTCAGCTATTGGAACAGAACTAAAAGAATCACCATCCCCCTATCCTCCAACATCTTCAAGTTTTGTGTCAAGCCTCAAATGTCTCCCCCTCCTCACCCCAATAGATTTTAAATGAAATTTGGGGTCAGTTCTCGTTTTTATCAGTTTATCAAACTCCAAAATCATGGGGTGAAGGTATGACGACTCACATATATAATGGATAAATTATAAATTGTTGTAGCCCCCAACCATACTATAGAAAAAATGAATTGCATAAATAGATGCTGAAATATATGCTTGGATTCTTCAGTGCTGCCTGAAAACATTAATGCAGCTAGTGGACATCAAAGACCAAGTACTGAGTTCCAACTTTCAATTGCAGATCCAGGAATAGGGCAAGCAGGGTGTGGCCTCCCCACTTTGGCTCTGCTGCACAGGTCCAGAGAGCTCTAAGCAAACTGCCTGGCCAACAAAGGTTCCTACCAAGAGTTGCATGTGAGCTATGAGCTCACCAGCTGATTAGGATGGAATCTGGCCAGAGCCCCTGCTTTTGAGCAGCTCTAGTACTTGCAAGTTGTATGCTGCTGCTGTTCACCCTTCCTCTCCCTCTACCTCCCTACTGAATTAATTAACAAGAGGAAAGAGGGGATGAGAGGCAGTGCCAGTGGCAGCACAAATCCCCTGGACTCTGGAGCTGTGCAAAAAACAGGGGCTGTGTCCAGACTCCACCCTGACAGCTCATACGTGGCGCAGCCAAAACGGAGTAAGGGAAGAGTGCAGTCATACCATCACACCCATTCTGGATCCACCCCTGGATACCTTGAAATATAACAGAGTGGTTTTATTTCTCATCATTATTGCAGTGCAATCTACCCTCTGAGGTACAGCAGACAGTGAAAGGAACAGGGCATGGCAAATGAAGTCCTAACCTACTGCCACTAAAGGTACAGAGAGAAGTGCAGCTTCCTGACGTAACTCAGAATGCTTTGCAGGAAATATTCCAAGTTACAACAATCACCCAATTATTCATTTGTTCTGAGATAGCCATATACATTTTTTCCTTCCCTACCTTTTTGCTAATACACTGTATTTAACTTAGAATTTAGTATACTTGGGCATTTAGTATTTGCTATTGAAAAATGCTCATGCATTATTATGGTGATAAAACGGCTTTCTCCTTCAAATATGGTGGATCTTTGCAAAATATTAAACAACTTTTACTGTTAAAGAAGCCCATGGAAATCATTTAACATAAGGAAAGGAAATTAGTTGAAAACTCACTGTACAAGGTATAAAACACTTTTATAGTGAATCTCATTTAGAGCTCTGTTATAGCTCTGATAGAAATAACATTACCAAAGCACTATTCATTGTTCCTGGGGTGTATTTGCAATGACTGCATGCACCTACCTACTTTTTGTGTTCATACCAAAAGTGAATTCATTTAAGGCAAGTAAGTGTTGTCTGCTTTTGTCAATGACAAGATTCTCACTCTTAAATTAATCATACTCCAGATTGTAAACATAGATACTGGACTGTAAGAAATTCAGTCTGTTTAAAGTACATTTATTAACTGAATTTCTTACAAGAGTCTTGTATTGATTTGTTTCAGGACCTTTTGATAAAGTTTGTGGTGCTCATTTGTCAATAAACTAAAGACCTATTCACTGATGAATTTCAATTTTCTCTTCCTCCCCCTCCCCCCCCCAGAAACAAGTTAATTATGAACAGACTATGATTTTTATTAATTTGTTTATTCAAAATTGGTCAGGTTTACATGAGTATATTTTAACCTAAAGGTTATTCAGGGATTTATCACTTCTAGTAAGTCTCAGAAATCTAACTATTTTAAGTTATTGTGTGAAGATAGTCACATTAAGTTGCTTGGAAACAATTTCAACTTGTGATTGAGGGATTTAGTTCTCCCTTCCTAATACACAAACAGCTGTTGGTAAGTCATAAGTTTCCAAAATGACCACAGACAATCAGACATGAAATAGACATCAAGTCCAGCCCACTGGACAGGTGCAGGATTCACATGAACGTATTCATGAGTACTCAAGCAAATTTTGCTTCCTATGCAAAACCTGGCAAGCAGAAAACAAAAAAGAAACCCTTATTTAGAAGTTTGTGGATACTTTTTATAAAGTACTATTGCAGCCCTCTCAATCAGCAAGCATCTGGCTATTTTCCACATCACTCCCATATTATATATGGCAGATTAACAAAAATATGATTCAAAAGGAACCCTGTCAAAAAACAGACATTGAGAAAGTGGATTGTTGGGCCGGTATTAATATTATATAAACCTTTATAGACAGCAACCAGAAAAAACAGCATATCCTTTTATTAGAATATAACACAGCAATATGTATACATAACACTTCAAACATAGCCAAATTTGAACAAGGAAAAAGCCCAAAATATCTGAAGTATTTCCTGAGACTTCTTAAATTATCTGAAATTGTTAATACTACCAGTGGTATTTAAGTAATTAATGACACTGTCAATTTTTTTTAAGACCCACTGTTGCGTTATGTAAGAGTTGCCTTATTCAGACAGCAAACTCCCTATTTCTTTACAGTGTTCCTTCCATATTCTACACAATCTGTAATTACTGCTTCAGTCTTCCTCTTAAAGGAGGAATACATTAGATTTAAAGGAAAGAAATGGTTGTAATTTAATAGAGTCTAATTTATGCTGCACAGTAAAACTTGTTCAAATATTGATTGCAAGTTACAGTGTTGTCACATATTGTTAAAAAATTCTGAATGAAACTCATGACCAGGGATCCTAGTTTTCTCTGTTTAAAAACTGCAGATTCTCTGATTAAAAACCCAAAATCCGTGATAAAAATTAAAGGCCCCCCACATCCCCCCCAGCACTGCTGGTGCTCCACACTCCCCCCTCCCCCACAGTCTCAACAGCCCTCCTGGTGCCCCTCACAACAGCCCCCTAAACCCACAGACATGCAGGCACAGACATTCAGACACAAACACTGACACCCACCCCAGCAGGTAAATGTGTGTGGGGAGAAGGGGCAAGGCAGGGCGAGGGAAAGGAAAGGTGCTGGGGAAGGCAGATCAAGAAGCAGGGGAGTGTGCCTGTGTGCCCACTCCCAGGAGGAGGGCCGGGGGGTGAAGGCAGGGATGCCACGCTGTGGGCCACACACATGCCAGCTGGCCTAACAGGATGTTCGCACATGGAGGCCGCCACCACAACTCTGCCACTGCACCCTGTGCTACCATCCCACGGCTATCTGCATGGCTTTATGGGCAAGTGGCGCAGGACATGGCAGTGGCAGTGCAGTGGCAACCACCGTGTGTGGGCCATATACATGCCACCCGGCTGGGGGGTGTAATGGGAGGCTTGCATGCAGTGGCATGTCTTATAACCAGCTGCATAGCTCCACGGTGGTGCAGGATGGTGGCAGCTGCATGCAGGCTGGGGGAGCTTTGCAGGCAAGCGCTGCCACCATGGAGCCATGCCCTTTACCCCTGGATCCTAGAGGTAAGTGGGGTTTGGGGGCTGTGGGGCAGGGTGGGGGAAGATGGTTGGGGGCTGAGGAAGAGAGGAGTGCTGCCAGCCCCAGGCAGCACACCACATCTGGGAGCAGGGCCGGGGGTGAGGGCAGGAGTGCCCCTCTGTGGGGTGGCTTTGCGGGCAGGCAGTGCCAGGTGCAGTGTGGTGGTGCCTGCCATGTTCGGGTCACACACATGCCACCTGGCCACTTGCACAGGGGAAAGGGAAAGGAAGGCTGGCATGCAGCCAGAGCATAGCTCCATGGCTGACTCTGCAGCCATGGTGAAGGATGGGGGGGAGGGGGAGAGGCTCACATGCAGTGGCTGCTGCCGCTTACCTGGAGACCGATGATCGGTGCTGCCTCCCACTGCCACCGCGGAGCCATGTCTGGAGCTGTGCGGCCAGTCACAAGGTGGCAGTGGCAGCATGGTGGTGGCTGGGTGGCACACAGCCATCCCCACCACCACCCTGTGCTGCTGCTGCCAGCCGCACAGGTCTGAGCATGGGTCTGCAGTGGCAGTGGGAGGTTTTGTAGGCAGCAGCTGTCACCGCTGGCACGGGCAGCCACTGCTGCTTACCTGTGGAGTTGCCCATGCCAGTGGTGACTGCCGCTGTGTCCAAAACTTCCCAGTGCCACTGTGGAGCCATGCCCAGAGCTGTGCAGCCAGCAGTGGTGGCGCAGTGTGGGTGGTGGTGGCGAGGTGGCATACAGCCATTCCCACAGCCCCACTTACCTCTTTGCTCCAGGGGTGAAGGGCAAGTCTGAGCCTGAGCCCAGCCTTGACTGCCTCAGAGGTTCAGGCCCCACTCTCCCCCTTCTCCCTTCCCATCTGGCCAGGGCTGAGGGTTTCCCACCCTTTCTGAAATTGGCTCTTGCAGTCTGGAGCTGTGTCAGCATGCAAGAGCTCTTTGCAAAAGCAGAGTATCCCCAGATTTCTCTGTTAAAAATGGAAATCCACATTTTCTCTGATAAAAACAGGGAATCTATGGTTTTGTCCATTTTTCAGCGAGAAACAGAAAACCCAGATCCCTGTTCATGACCATGTATGAGTATGTTGATTTTTTTAAAACCTTTTTCTAAAAAAAAAAATGGCTGTAGGAAACATCAGGTCTTTTCCACAAACACTTTTGGATTTGATAAACAGATAAAAATAAATCTAGAGTACAGATGAGTAATTATTTGGGCCCATCAGCCACATGGGCAGATTTGGGGAGCTGTTGTGGGCCATTCATCACCCCCAGCCTGCAACAGCCTCAAGCCCATGCACCTTCCTGACCACCCACAACAGCCCAGAGCTTGTGTGCCCTGAGGCTCCTCCCCATCACCGCTGCCAACACCAGTGCCTAGCAACAGATGGGCGCTTAGCCTCAACCTGCCCCACACCTGCTCTAGATTCGCTCTGGCCAGAGTGGACCAACTTCAGACCAGCTGGCACCCATGCACAGAACCCCAACCCTAGCCCACCCTGCACCTACTGCAGACTGGCCTGCCCACAATGAGCAGCAGTGGAGGCAGACAGGCAGAAGCTGCTTCTAGGTGTGCGGGGAAAGTGGCCAATTCCCTCTCACTGTTGTCGGGCCCATGGGTGGCTGCCCATAGCCCATGCCTGGGCTGTCCTTCAGCTCCTCTCCACTGCCACTACTATCCCTGGGCTGCCTGGAGGTGGTACTGATGGCAGCAGCAGAAAGGAGCCACAGGGCAGCCTGGGCATGGGCTCTAGGCAGCCACAGCAAGAAAGGCCCAGCAGTGAAAAAAAGGAAGTAGGCCACTTTCCCCCAACACCTGGCAGCAGGTTCTGCCAAGCCACCACTCATCATGGGTGGGTGGGTCTGCAGTGGGGGCAGGGAGGCCCAGGTTTGAGATGGTCCACTCCAGTCAGGGTGGGCCTGGAGCAAACAGTGGGCATGCTGGTGCTGTGTGCCCAGGTCTTCGCCATTCTCCATAAGGCCGGGGTTGGTGATAGCAGTAGCTGGAAGGAGCCATCACCACCTGGGCTGCCTAGAACTGGAGTCCAGCCACAGAGCCACCCCAGCCCCGCTGTGTGCCTGGGGGTGAAAGGATGTGCCACAGGCTGGATGGTGCCTGGGCTAGGTGGGACTGAGGGATCTGCTGCAGGCTGGATAAAGTCCCTCCATGGGCCAGATCTGGCCTGTGGGATGTATTTTGGCCACCCTGGTCTAGAGAAAAACCTGAGGGATCATCTGGTTCATGTAGCTGAGCAGTTTTCAACTTTTTTTTCATTTTCAGACTGCAAAATATTTTGAAAAGAGATGTAGATCCCTCTGAATTCTAAGTGTGGGTATTCACATAATTTTGATTGATCGTAGTCACCTTTCATGGACCTCTTATATGTAAGTCTGTGGATCCCCCAGGGATCCATGAACCACAAGTTGAAAAACACTGAGTTAGCTCAAGGAAAGATCATCTCTATCCCAACTTTCTCAGACAAATGCTTGTCCAATGTGCAGATTCCAGAACCTCTCTGAGTAATTTCTTCCAGCACTTAACAAAAAGGAGATTTTTTATGTGAGGGTGGTTATCCAACCTGAAGCTCCATTTTTGTTATTTAAGCTTATTATTTCTTGTCCTGTCTCCTGTGGACATATAATGTTTATAGTTATCTTTTTTTTATGAACAACACTTTTCACTATTTGAGTATTTATCAACCCCCCCAAGCACATTTTCCTATTGTCCAGGTTTAAATTACACCAGTTCTTCCAACCTTTCCTTGTATGTCATGGTATCTAGAGCCCAAGTCATTTCGTACAACTTCCTCTGTGTCCATAACTTTCTTAAAGTACAGTCCCCTAACCTGCACTTAATACTCCAAGTGAGACCTCACCAGTGCTGCACAGAATGGAAGAGTCATTTCCTATAACTTGCATAAAGCACACTTGTGAATACATTCCATTATGCTAGTGTTTTTTGCAACAACATTATGTGATTGACTCATAATCAACTGGTGGTGCATTATCATGCCAGTGTTCCTTTTTTCAGTACTATAGCATCACAAGTCATTGCCCCTTATAATTTTTTTATTCGATTGTTCCTTCCTACCACCATTTTTTAAATCTAGCAACTTCTTTTAAATCCTTAAAGTGCTCCTATGCCACCTAGCTTGGGGTCATCCACAAATTTTATAAGTCTGCCTCAATTCAATCCAAGTCATGAATGAAGATATTGAATAGCACTGAATCCAAGGCAGACCCTTGGGAATTTGTACTTGATACCTCTTCTTAGCATAGCATTCAGACATTGATGATTACTCTTTGAGCACAATTATCCATTGTTAACCCACCTTACAGTAGTTTTAGCTAGACTTTATTTCCTCATCTTACTAATAAGACTATCATGGGAGAGTGTGTTAAAAGATTCACTAAAACCAAGTATATTACATCCATTGTTCACCTTTATCCACAAGGCTTATTATCTTGTTGTAGAAGGAAAGTCTAGTATTTCATCTTGCTTCCATATATTCTAAAAGACAATAGCCAATAATAATTTCAGTCAATGCTATTAGTACTCTAGGAGGAATCTCACCAGGCCTTGATGATTTGAAAACATCTAACTTATTTAAAGAATTCTTTTCAGTGTCAAGGCTGAGTATCTGCTCCCTCCTCCCATCCTGAGCTATGCTCAGATTAGCAACAAGTGACCTTTTGTGAAGGCTAAAGTAAAAATGGGCATTGAATATGTCAGTCTTCTCTGCACAACCCAATATATGCTTCCTTTCCCCATTCAGTAAAGGACCTACATTTGCATTTCCTTTTACATCTAGGGATTTTTTTTTACTGCCTTTTATGTCCCTTTGTGCCTTGACCTTTCTGATTTTGTCCTGACATATTTATACTATACTCTTATTACCCCACCTTACTAATATGGCCTGGTTTCCATATTTTGTGAGATTCATTTGATAAAGTTTCAAATTATTAAATAATTAATTGAGTTAAGTAGATCCCTTGTTATGCTTCTTATCTCTCTGTCACATTGACATAACATGTCTTTGTGCCCTTAATACTGTCTCTCTAAAGAGCAACCATTCCCCTGCATTCATTTTTCCCATATATGCCCATCTTGCTTCAAATATCTGTTCACATGCCACCTTGGCACAGGCGCCAGGTGATAGGCACAGGGAGACTTTGTGCAACCTCTGACAGGGGCCCTGATCACCCTGGGAAGAACCCCAGAACTCACCTGCCACGACCATGAGTGTATCTTCAGTGGTGGGGTCTCCTGTTGGCAGTCCCTTGGGATTGGTTGTTCCTCCTGATGGATATTCATGGGGCTCCACCTCCTCTATACCCCTGCCATATGCCTCTGTCAGGCCACCTGATCTTGATGCAGCTGGTCCTCCAGTTTTGATGCTCCTTACCCATCTCCTGCTCTCTGGTATTGGGTCTTCTCCTTCCTAGTAAACTACAGATCCATTGGATGTTCCCCTCTCCTGCGGGTCTCTCCTGCTCCACGCTTGTGAGCAGCCCTTGTTGTTCAGTTGTTGCTCAGACCTCTCAACATTGGGTTACCAACAAAATAAAACAAAACAACAACACAAAGTAGAAGACAACAATGGAGTATGCACAGGCCAGAAGGAAATGAAAAGTAAGGACACAAAGGAAAAAAAAGGCAGGTAAAAAAAAGAGATCAGGCTGAACAGCCTTATTATTCTCTCTCTGCCCTAGAGCCTGTGCCTGGCCACATCCCCCAATGCTTCTCCACTCTCTACCACTGTTGAGAGCTTCCTCCACTTCTCTCTAATTCAGTTCCTCTCCCATGAGGAGTGAGTGCCTGGTGTGGGGACCTTCCACTGTCTCTGGTGCTTCTCCCTGCTCTTCTCTGAGCGGGGTCGCCTCCCACATGCCGGTGCTGCCCGTGACCAGTGTGGAGGCTTTCTGCAACCGCTGCTTCCTGGGGCATCCCTGCCTAATAGGGACTTCCCTTTTCTCACTGGTGCTCACTGCCACAGGCGTGGAGAGTCTCCACTGCCTCTCCCACCCTCCCTTGTTCCCAGTTGGTGCCGGCTTTTATCCCAGCCAGCTACGATCATCTGTGATTTCACCCATCAGCCCCAGCTGTATATAAGCATAGCTGATGAACCATGTGGGTTTCTCTCATCAGCATTTCTCATCTGGAGTCCGGAGTCCTAACGTGGGTGAGCAACCTTTAATTTCAGAGTTTCTCCTCTGGGGATGTGCAGGCCCCATGCTTTGTACCCCTGGGACACAATAGAATTTCCTCCTTTGCAATCCTTCCTAGCAAGTGTCTGAGTTCATTCAAGGCTTCTTTTCTGAAGTCCTGTGTTTCCATTCCACTGTTTTCCTTATGATCATGAACTTTACCATTCCCTGATCAAGGTCACACAACTCACCTTCAGTGTTCAGATTTTCAAGCAATTCCTCCCTATTGGTAAAAAGCAAGTCTTCTGTACTACCAGTACCAAAAAACTATCCCTGAAACAACCTAAGAATTTGCAGGACTATCTATGCTCTGCTGTTTTACCCTTAGAGCAGCTATCACAGTAATTAAAGTGATAATTGGTAGCTATAACTACCACGTCCTGTGATTTGGATGCTCTAGTTTCTTGTTTAAAAAAACGTCATCTACCTTTTTCTTAGTTTAGTGTTCTATAGTAAAAACCCACTGTGACACTCCTTTTTCATTTTCCTATTTTATCGCAATGCAGAAGACTTTAATAGGTCTACTTCTCCTTCATTTTGGACCTCAAAACAAGTGTGTGCAGACAAGCGCACACACCAGTAACTTAATTTTACCCCTGCCTGTCCTTCCTGAAAAAAGATAAATAATCAGTGTTTCCTGATTAAAAGGGGGAGAGGGGAGAAATCATAAAATTTCCAAACAGCTTTACTATTTGTCTCCAATTTGTATACAGTACATGCAATTCAGCATAGCATAAACTGGGAGATAATGTTCTTCCATTGTTCAAGGGCTGCCAACTCAGGATTGAAAGCCATTTCTCCAGGTAATTCTCATAATTCCATGACTTCATGAAGTGCATTTTCTGTAGTGCAGAGCACACGCTGCATGGTGTTTCTTTTACTAAAACTAAATTGAGTCTGGACAGCATATGTAAATTGGTAGTCATTTTGGAATGAAGTAAGTGTATGGATCACAGGAGGAAGAGAAAATCCCATCATAACCATGCAATATCTCTGGCTGCTTGCCTGTAACAGTTTCTTAATGCTCTTCTGTTCTGTTATGGGATCAAGCAGCAGATATGCTATTGTCTCAGATTGCTATCCCCTAATGGATGAAGCATAATGGAAACAGGAACAGGACCAACAAGGAAGAGGGAACAAAACCAGCCTGTGCTACCCATAATCCCCACAAAAAAAGGACATTTTATGTTTAACATTTTATGTAATTATAGTAGACGTACTTGATGTTGTGTTTCTAAAAGAATATTTTTGCAAACAAATGCATTATTTTTCCATAATTATTGAAGTTGGCCTCAGGTACAATTCGCTGTTTAAGAAAGAAGTTGCAACAAAGGCTTCACTGAAAAGTATGTAGCTGATAGATTGACTCATACAAACTTAGGGTTGGAAGAGACCTCAGGAGGCCATCTAGTCCAATACAAACTGTTCTCCAAACATCTAGTTCCCCAAGCTTTTTCAGGAGGTATTTACTTAACAAAACTGAGATGGAAAGATTTATTTTTAGTGCTGGAATCTACAATAAAAGCAACATTGTAAATAAAGTACATTTTTCAAGTCTCTTGATTTAATGCATTGAATAGTAATGATGCAATACTGGCTGGTATGGAAGATACTTTCCTCCCCTATTCCCTATTGTCTGTGCTTACTTAATTTTATCTTAATTGGTGAAATACTATTTAAAGCAGCTGACTATAAAAATAAACCTAGATAAACTATAAATTATCAGCAATGTCACTGGTGATGGCTGAGGACAGGCTGTATCTCAAAGGTTGGTTCCAAGGGCCTTCTCACATGTTCACTTGCAGAAGTTGCAAAACATTGGAATGCAGTGACCTTTTAAAGTTAGTACATGTTAGGGGATAACCCTCACTTGGAAAGAAACAACTTTGCACTGCCACAAGGGTACTTAACATGTGGTAAGATGCTTGAACATGCATATGCTTGCATTTTAACTGCATTTAATAAGTATGAAGTTGAACGTGAAAGGGTGGAATTAGCTGTTATACTGAAACCATGGGAACGACACTGAAAACACCAACATCCACATGTTAAGGCATATTAACTCAAATGAAGAGCCATCTGAGCATCCCAAAGTTATACCACTTCAATTGAGAGTTAAGTCTGGGCCATACTACTCAGCTTGAGTTAAGGCCCTGCTACATGTTCAAATTAAAGCTGGATAAAAACAGCTATAAACTTGCTACATATTTTCAAGCACTAAATTGATAGCTAGTTGGCTCTTTTTATAGCTTGATATTCCTTTTTATCATTTGATAATTATTTTGCATGTGTGGTTGATCTAAATTTATTGTGTGATTAACCAGTGAATTGCCTAATATATGTAACATGTAGCAAGGGCCTACGGGTAACTTCAGTCTGCTCCATGGATATAAAATGAGCAATCTGCAGTCCTCCCATGTCCCAAGATGTGCCCCTCCCAGCCTCTTTCTCCAACCCAGAGCGGGGATAGAACCCAGGTATCCTGTCTCATAGGCACACCAATACTTACCAACCCTCAAGCAATAAGTCAGAACAATGCAGGAAAAATACAGTATTAATCCTTACGGCATGTGCACATGTTCATGGGACCTAACCTATGATCACAAGGCTTGCTTTAAACCACATGATCATAGATCAGGTTCCCGCTTGTAAACACATTCACCAGTACCAGGAACCATGCTGCAAATGCAATCTAAGTCTGAGTGGCAGGAGGGGATCAAGGAGGCCTGGAGAGGAGGTGGCAGGATCAGGGATGGCCAGGGGCAGGGGTTCTGTCTGGCAGTAGGAGAGGTTGGAGGTCTAAAGATAGTGGTCAGGGTTATGGTGTAAGAAAAACTGAGCCCCATGACTGGGGTGAATGGCTTAGCTTTCAGCTGTGTTCCAAATGTTTGGTTAGATTGGGCATGGGTTAATTCAATCTATATAGTACACGTCCTTAGAATTAAGTTGGATCAGGCCAGCAATGTTTTGCCCAATATAGAATTCCTTAATGTATATATAGTTCAACCCTTAGATCAAACTAACACTAATTAGGTTGACCTAAGTGTAACAACAGCACATACCCCTAAAGCACCGCTGCTCACAGCACATTCTAACTTCAACATTACTTAAAAATCCAAAGATTCAGTATGGTATATATGTAATGTGTAACTTAAGCCTGATACCACCCCAACTCATACCAGCAAGAAGAAATTATAACTCTGTAAAACAATGACCTTACCTAGAGCTGAATTAAAATCAGGCTTGCAAACTCTAAATGTTGCCTTATGTTGAACTCCTGAATGCCATTCCAAAACACCAGCCTTTGCATTCTCAGCTACAACAAAACAAAACAAAAAGCCCTTTTCTTTTACATGTTTTTCACTTCATAGATTTCTTGAGTGGCACAAGAAGAAAAGGAGTCCTTTTTCAACTACTGCATTGTCTCCTTTTCAGTTCCTGAATAATTGTTTCTGGATCTGAAAGCCCACTCATATCACATGTTCTTTGCTTTTCAAAGAAACAAATGAAAGCATGACTCAGATTTTTATATGAAGGGTAACAAACAATTTGATCCATTTTCCTTCATCTTACCTCAAACAGAGTCAGTATTTTAAAAGGGTAAGGTATAACATAACATTAAGTACTTTTTAAAAAATTAAGTAATTATTTAAAAGTATGCATATTTATTTTTTAAAAAGCTTACCATTTAAAGAAGTCTCTATTATAATAACCTGCTTATTTGAAAACTATTCTCATCGTAAGTTAATTAGCTTTATATAATGGAAAACCTGGTTATTATACGGATAACTTATAACACATTTCCCTGAATTTAAAAAGTTTGATCATAAAAATAAATTTTGTAACAAACTGCATTTTTTCAATATAAAACTTCAATCCTACAGAGAAGAAATACAAACAAATTTATTTCCATGGAAGGCCACTCTTCACCAAGCTCAGCAGTAGCAGAGAGTGGTTGCTCTGGGATAAGCTCAGGTATAGGACTGCCTTTTCTCTATGATAGTGACTTAGGGTGGTTGATCAGCGCTAGAGGATAAGTACAGAGTCAAAAGGCCTGAGGCATCTTCTAACCAATAAGCAAGTGAACAGACATTCACTTTTGATTCCAGAAATGCAGTCAGATGCCTGCTGTGGCACACACCAGAAGTCAGAGTATGCTAAAGCATGACTCCCTGCTTGGATGAAGCGGACAGCTTGGGCAAAAGCTAGCCCACCAACTCTAAAGGGGGGATTTGTGTGGGAGGTTTAAAGCATGCTGAGATGCTGGAGGACTGAGAATTAACTTGAATGTGGAGGGGATCTGGAACAGAAGTTCAATAAACCAATTTAACTTGAATTAGTAAAGTCTGAAACATCCAACTTAGTTTATCTTAAACTGGTTTTGGTCATTTTGAAAGCACTTTATGTTCTCTGAACTTCTCTTGAGTTACAGATTCAAATCAGATTCCAATCACTTATACTGGTATATGTGTAATTTCTGTCCCTAGCCAGAGTGTGTGCCTAGAACCTAGTGTGTGTGGTTTTGGGATTTTTGGGAGGGGGTTGGGGGAGAGTTCTTTTTTTTCCCCTGTGGTGTGCGTCTGCTTTCCCACCCTCTCTTTTTTCCCTTTTCTTTTATTTCCCCTTTCCCACCCCTCCCCTGGAGTGACTTTTTCAAGAAAGTGTGGATATTCTTGAGGGGAGGTCTCCTATCAAGAGATGGGATCCATTGACAAGAACGGGAAAGAGCATTTGGGGGATAATGTATCCAACCTAGTAAAGAGGGTTTTAAGCTATGTTCCCTGGGAGGGGGGTGGGGTGATCAAAACCTTTCAGCAAGAGACAACACAGTCCAGAGGGGAAAAGACTTGAAGAAGCAATTTAGCTCTGGGAAATGGTCAGAGAGCTACAGGACTGCAACAAGTGGCACAAAAGGGAAGCAAGTAAGTAAAAATTCAAAATACATGTATACAAATGTACAAAGTATGGGGAATAAACAAGATGAGTTGGAAGCTGCAGCCTATGCAAAAAATAATGATCTGATGGGCATTACCAAAAGGTTATGGGACAGCTCTTATGACCAGAATGTCAACAAGGTGGATTACACTGTTTCAGAAAAACAGGTTGGCAGAAAAGGTGGTAGTATTGCCTTCTATGTCAAAAACACATACACCTGTTTTCTGGTTCAGGAGAAAGAAAACAGCAAAGCAGAATGCATTTGTGTGAAGATGAAAGGTGAAAGACGCAGCACCAATATAATGGTGGGGGTTTATTATATAACACCCAGTCAGGAAGAGGAGTTGAATGAGGCACTCTTCAAGCAGGTGACAAATCTATC
>NW_017728920.1:1565286-1572819 GCF_001723895.1 Crocodylus porosus | reverse complement strand
TGGAGTCCCACCAGGTCTCCGTTATCCTAATGATGTCATAATTCTTTGCACTGAGCAGGAGGACAAGCTCCTCCTGCTTGTTACCCATGCTCCTGGCATTAGTGTACAGGCAGGCAAGTGTGCCCTTGGGGGCTCTTGCCTTGCCCACAGATTGTGCCAGGGCTGGGGCAGGGGTGGGCTACCTTAAGTGCCTTGGTCTGCTGTCTTTGCAAGGGTCCTCTTCAGAAAGTCCGGGGGGGGAGGGGTGTGCTGGCTCACACCCCGAGCACTAGTGTGTCACTTTTGCCTCAGTTGATGTGGGTTGATGAGGCAAGCTCATAGGTGCACTGGCAGTCCATCAGGGCCCACAAATTATCTTGGCTGCCCAGGAAGGCTGTCACATATCCATGTACACCATCAGACAGATCAGAGGGCCGGTGGTTGGGCCCAGTGCTGGTGGCAGGACTAAGTTGATCAGGCGGCATTGCAGAATGTGCAGCAGCAGTTTGATGGCCAAGACATACAGCATGAGCAACAGGGGGAAGTCCTGATGGATGCACCAATGCCCCAGGAATGGGGCATACAGCACTCCATTCCCTTTCAGCAGGCTGGAGGCATCATGATAAAGGACCCAGAGTGTTGGAATGAAAAGGGGCCCAAAGCCAAAAGCCTCCAAGGTACCAAGTAGGTACTGGTGGTTGACCCGATAGAAGGCCTTCTCCTGGTCCAGGGAAACCAGGCCAATATCCAGGCCAAATGCACCTCCCAATGAGTCTTGGGGGCGGTGTGGGGAGGAGGGATGGAGGGGTGCTGGTCCAGAAGAGCCCTCTCATGTATGGGGCGTGTATGTTTTGTTCAAGCACACAGGCTACCATTTTTGGTATGTGGTAACATCTCAGTTCTTTTCAAGAAATACAGGAAAACTTCAGTTGCAGGGAGCCCATGGTTTCAGTAGCTATTGACAAGTAAATGACAGGACTGATTTCATGCTAATCTAGGAGAGTGACTTTTTGCAGACATTTGAGACAGAGTTCACTCCACAGGCCAAAATCTTGCTAAAGAAATATCTTCCTCAAATCATGAGATTTGAAAGCAGGAGTTAATTTTGAAGGCTGTGGAACATTCACATCCCAGACATATGGTTCTACTGATGGGCTTCAGCAACTTGATGTACCTCTTGTCTGGTACTTTAAAACTCATGAAGAGCCAACTTCACAGATTTGCTGAGAGGAGGATGCTGTTATTTGAAGTGGGGAAGCTGCTCTCACATTGCAACAAACAGAAAGCATGGTTGCCAAAGACTGTAGCTGCTTCCTGGCCATACATTCAGGGTAAGCCTCATGAGATATGGGCACACAAAAGAAGCTCAGACTGGTGGGAAAGAATAGTCATGTCAACATGGAAAGATTACCAGTGGCTGGAAACATTCAGAATGAGCAAAGAGATGTTCTTTCACTTCATTAGCTTGCTGAACCCGTGTATCCAGTGTCAGATGACTGTCTTGCAGAAGCCCATCAGCCTAGAGAAGTGTGTTGCTATGGCCATCACGAAACTGGCCACTCCAACAAGCCTGTACCACATTGCGAATCAGGGCCAACAGTGAAGTTTGCCAACTGCTACAGGATCTAGCAACAAACAAATTCACATGCCTAAGTAACCCCCATGAGGTGGTAGAAGTATACCACAAAATGGGCTTCCCTAATAGCATGGGAGCACTTGACAGCACACACATTCCCATCCTAAACCAGTCCCAGGACAACCGTTCATTCATAAACAGAATTGACACAAGCCATGACCTTCAGCAGCAGAGAAGCAGTTGAGCGTGGGGGGCTAAAGGTACAGGCAAATAGTGGGAAGGGTGCTGTGATCAGAAATTGTCTGGCAGCACACGTAGGTGTCACTCTATGGGGGGACTGTGGTTTGTAATTGTGTGAATTGATCCTTTTTATCATTAATGTTCCATTTCGTATTAATTCCTCATTCAATAAAGTCCATCTTATAAAAAGTTGTCTTGTATAATGGGTTTATAATGGGTTCTCAGGGAGGTCTCTCTGGGATGCAGAATGGAGGGGAGGGGGTGCGTTGTGTGGGTGGCAGGGGGGATGGGTTTGTGGTGGCAGGTGATTTGAGAAAACAAGTAGGTCTAAAACTGGTTTGGGGACATAAAAAAAAGAAAAAGCAAGCTGCTCTCTGCATTGAAAGAACTGAGCATTCTTAGCACCCACTTTTGCAAGCACAAAGCAGTGTGCTCTCTGTGTGTGTTTGTTGGTCTACAAGTTGTGAAGCATAGGAAAGATGGAGGGAGGGAGGGAGGGAGGATATTAAGCATCAGGCATCTATTCCATAATAGGATTCACATGAAAATAGACTAATTGATTTGACAATAGCCTGGTAACCACTGGGCCCTTCCCCTGCAGTGCAGCCTCTCAATTCTGGCCACTGTGTATGTGATGATTGGTGGAGGAGTGGGGGAAGTTCATTGCTCCTGGGCAGTTTTTTTCTTTCTTTATCTCAGTGGGGGTGTTAGGTCATTCTGGTCATTTGTGTTGATCGCAGGGGGGAAGGGGAGTTGAAGTAGGCTGGTTGTGGCCCCCCAACACCACTTTGGGGGGAGCTGTCCTGGGCAAGGGGATCCCCGATAATCAAGGAATCTTGATGATCCTTGATAACAACCACTGCCAAAATTCTTTACAGTTTGACATGATACAAATAACAGAAGACACAGGATTCCTTCTGTTTTGCAAACAAATTTATGTAGTAGTGTTTCCATTGAGGCTTTAGAGAAACAATGAGTTACATTTTTACATTTAGATTTTTGTATTACATTTTTATAAGTCCAAACATTGACAGTTATGTTTTTTACATACATGGGGGAAGCAACAGGGGGAAGAGGCTAGGAGGGCCTGTCCATGGAGGGGAGGCCAGACAGAGCCCCAGCCAGGAGGCAAGAGGCAGGGAGACAGCTTGCCAACTTCCAACTGCTCCCAGGAATGTTAATACATTAATGTTAATATGATCTGGAGAAGTTCAGTCAGAACAAGCTGCCTTACTTGAACTCATACAGGATGGGCTGAGTGTATGTGTGTGTGTGTGTGTGTACGCGCATGGTTTCTTGGTTGTATTGGAAGGCCCACCATGGAGTGGCAAAGCTGGGATGCCCTTGGTAGTGAAAAACTGGCTGAAAACCCTTTGTTGTTGTTGTGAAAAGAAAACCATCATATCACAAAGTTTACTTTCAACCAACACTGTTCAAATCTGCATGTAATCTTGGTACTGATTTTTAGGGAAAGCCCTTTTTTTAGATTTTACCAAAAAGAAAAAGAAAAAGCAAGCTGCTCTCTGCATTGAAAGAACTGAACATTCTTAGCACCCACTTTTGCAAGCATAAAGCAGTGTGCTCTCTGTGTGTGTTTGTTGGTCTACAAGTTGTGAAGCATAGGAAAGATGGAGGGAGGGAGGGAGGATATTAAGCATCAGGCATCTATTCTATTCCCACCCACCACACTGGGAGGCAGCAGAAACCTTTTCATCCTGGACATGTAAACTGACTCCAGAACTGTATTTCAGTTCAGCACTGTTGTTATTGTAAATAGAATGTGTGTGTGTGTGGGGGGGGAGGGGGGCATGCTCTTGGTAGTGAAAAACTTGCTGAAAAACTTTTTTTAAAAAAAGAAGGTATTTTCAGATTTTGCAGGAGGAAGACATTAAGTAATATTTTGATTACAGCAGAAAGTGTGTTATGTTAATGAAACATGAAAGCATTAATGTTGTAATGCTAAAGCCTGAAGCCCTATCCATGGGCCTTCAGGGAAGGTGAGGGAAAGACTGTTTTGCCCCAGAAGCCCTCCAACCATGGGGGAAGGTGTGTGGAAGGACTATTTTGCCCAAGAAGCCACAGCAGGGCAGAATACCACAGCCAACAAGCTGCCCAGCTTGAACTCTTACATCAACAGGACTGGCTGTTTTTATTGAGACTTTTGCCAAAAACATGGGTCCCATCATGGGACTGGAGGGTGCTTGTCATAGGTGACTCCATCCTGAGAGGTACAGAGGGTCCCATCTGTTGCCAGGATCCCATGTCACATGAGGTCTACTGTCTGCCCAGAGCAAGGATTCAGAATGTGATGGATATGATCCTGGCCATTATTCGGCCCACCAATTACTACCCCATGGTCCTAATCCATGCGGGCACTAATGACGTGGCCAGGAGCATCCCTGATTGCCTGATGAAGGACTACCAAACTCTGGGTAGCAAGCTGAAGGAGATGGGGGCACAGGTGGTCTTCTCATCCATCCTTCCAGTGAGCGGATGTGGATGACGCCATGAGGTTTGCACCAGGGAGGTCAAAATGCAGCTTCGGAAATGGTGCCTTGAGGCGGGCTTTGGCTTTTTGGACTACGACCCATACTTCAGGACAAGAGACATGCTTGGGCGGGATGGGCTCCATCTCTCCCCCAAAGGTAAGTGTGTGTTCTCTCAGGTTGGCTGATCTCCTCTGGTGGGCTTTAAACTAGGCTTATTGGAGGAAGGGGAAGATGAGGAAGGAGGGAGCCATGGAACACTGAACCAAAAGCCACCCACAAGTACATCCCAGCCAAAAGAGGCAATGAGCACAAGAAATACCCAGGTAAGTGACTGTGGCCCAGATAATTCTGGGATTAGAGGAGTGGTGCATATACCTCCAGAAGGCCTTAAATGCCACTACACTAATGCTCATAGTATGGGGAACAAGCAGGAGGAACTTGCCCCCCTGCTAGCTAACAAACCAGGACATAGTGGGGCTCATTGAAACTTGGTGGGACCCTACACATGACTAGACAGTAAACATCAAAGGCTATAGGCTGTACAGGATAGATTGAACAGGGAGGAAAGGTGGACCTGTGTACATAACTTCCACATATGGCACTGTGTAAGAGAAGGGGCAGACTGAAGTGCTCTGGGTCTGAATACAAAGGGGTCAGGGGGAAAGGGACTTAATGGTGGGGGTTTACTACAGGCCACCCAACCCAGGGGAAGAGCTGGACTGGGAATTCTCAGGTCAGCTCACAGAGGCAGTTAAGTCAAGGGACATGGTCATCATGGATGACCTAAACTATCTGGGCATCTGCTGGAAAGAGCAGTCAGCTAGGTCTGACCACTCATGTAGGTTCCTAGCCAACTTACAGGACCTCCATCTAACCCAGAAGGTGCACAGTCCCACCAGGGGAAATGCCTTGTTGGACCTGGTCCTGGCCATGGGCAATGACCTGGTGAGTGGACTGCAGGTTCTCAACCATGTGGGTGATAGTGATCATCGCCTACTGGAATTCACCATCCAGCCCAGGGTGTCAAAGGCCTGCAGCAAGGCAACAGCCCTAGACTTCAGGCGGGTGGAGTTCAATGAGGTAAGGTGACTAGTCGGGGAGGCACTGAGGTCCTGGAGGGGAGGGGAGTTGGGAGTCCAGGAAGAGTGGTTGTTCCTTAAGGAGACAATTTTCCAAGCCCAAAGGGTGACAATCCCCATGCAGATCAAAGGGGGCAGGAGTGCTCAAAAGCCCCCATGGCTCACTAAAAGCATCCATAAATGTCTCAAAGCTAAAAAGGAGGCATACACCCAATGGAAGGGAGGGGCAGTCACCAAGGAGGATTCTACCTCCTTTGCCCTTGATTGTAGTGGGGCTGTTAGGAAGACTAAGGCAGAGATGGAACTGGGAATAGTGACCCAGATCAAGGATAACAAGAAGTCATTTTTTAAGTACATAGGGGGTAAAAAGAAGGTACTGGGTAATGTAGGGCCTGTGCAGGATATGCTAGGAAATCTGGTGGTCACACCAGATGACAAAGCTAACCTCTTAACAATTTCTTTGCCTCCATCTTTTTCAGCAAGGATTGGGGCATCCCCCCCACTGGGATCCCTGATGGAACCAGGGGAGGTGCTGCCAAACCCAGGGTCAGTGAGGACCTAAACAGGGAACCTCTGGTGGGACTAAATGTGTTCAAATCAGCAGGTCCTGATGATCTCCACCCCAGAGTGCTGAGGGAATTAGCAGAGGTCATTGCGGGACCCCTGACTCAGCTTTATGAGCACTCATGGTGCTCTGGTGAGGTGCCAGAGGACTTAAAAAGGGCCAATGTGGTCCCCATTTTCAAAAAAGGGAAGAAGGAGGACCCAGGAAACTACTGCCCGTTAGTCTTACCTCAGACTTAGAGAAGCTCTTTGAGAAAATTATCCAGGAGCACATCTGCAAGGGACCAGCAGGGAAGATCATGCTTAGGGGTAACCAACATGGGTTCATTCAAGGCAGGTCCTGTCAGACCAACCTGGTAGCCTTCTATGACCAGGTCACAAAATCCTTGGATGCAGGTGCCGCAGTGGACATAGTCTTTCTAGACTTTAGGAAGGGCTTTGCTGCATCTCACCCCATTCTCATTAAAAAATTAGGTGACTGTTGCATGGATGCCTACACAGTCAGATGGGTCACAAATTGGCTAGAGGGCCACATCCAGAGAGTGGTGGTGGACAGGTCTTTTTCACCTGGAGGGATGTGAGTATGGGGTCCCCCAGGGCTCGGTCCTCAGGGCCCGCACTTTTCAACATCTTCATCAGCAACTTGGACATGGGGGTGAATAGCACCTTGTTCAAATTCATGGATGACACTAAGATGTGGGAAGAAGTGGGCATGCTGGAGGAAAGGGACAGGCTACAACTAGATCTGGACAGGTTACAGGGGTGAGTGGATGACAACAGGATGGGTTTCAATATGGACAAGTGCAAGGTATAGTACCTGGGGAGGAAGAACCAGCAGCATACCAACAGGCTGGGGAATTCCCTTCTTGTCAGCACAGAGGCAGAAAAGGATCTTGGAATCATTATTTATTCTAAAATGCACATAGGCAGCCAATGTGGGGATGCAGCCAGGAAGGCTAACCGCACCTTATCATGCATCCACAGATGCATCATGAGCAGGTCCAAGGAGGTGATCCTCTCCCTCTGTGCAACATTGGTCAGGCCACAGTTGGAGTACTGCATCCAGTTCTTAGCACCGCACTTGAGGAGGGATGTGGACAGCATCAACAGGGTCCAAAGAAGGGCCACTTGCATGATTGGGGGAAGCAAGGCAAGCCCTATGAGGCTATGGGACCTGAACCTGTTCAGCCTCCACAAGAGAAGGCTGATGGGGGGTCTGGTGACCATCTACAAACTGGCCAAGGGGGACCAGCAGGCTATGTGAGAGTCCCTGTTCTCCTGAGCCCTACTGGGAGTAACAAGGAATAAAAGCCATAAGTTGACTGAGAGTAGATCAGGCTAGATATTAGGAGGCACTGCTTCACAGTCAGGGCGGTTAGGAGCTGGAACCAACTTCCAAGGGAAGTGGTGCTCATTCTTACCCTGGGGATCTTCAAAAGGAGGCTGGATAATCACCTAGCTGGTGTCGTTTAACCCCAGCATTCTTTCCTGCCCATGGCAGGGGGTCAGACTTGATGATCTGCTTAGGTCCCTTCTGACCCTACCAACTATGAAACTATATAAGGAGCTTCCATGCCACAGGAAAGACTCTTGGAGAGTGGGAGGG
>NW_017728920.1:1557276-1565173 GCF_001723895.1 Crocodylus porosus | reverse complement strand
TATGTGGATCTAAAGTACACAAGCAAGGTAAAAAAACTGGGGCTACTTGAACAAAGACAAACAAAGAAAAAGGGTGCTCTGTGTGCGTGTGTGTGTGGATACCTTTGGTAGTGACAAGCTAGCTGAAAAACTGTTTTTTGTGAAAAGAATAACTATATCACAAACTTCACTTTCTACCATCACTGTTCAAATCTCCATGTAGTCTTGGTCTTGATTTTTAGGGAAAAACTTTTTTTTAAGTTTTACCCAAAAAAACAGGCTGGACTGAGTGTTCTCAAAGAAGCTGCATTATAGCAAGACTGAGGGGAGGCTGGCAGGCCACCAACCAGGGGTGATGAGAGGGAGCCACCAGCCATTGGGAAAGTATAATTACTTTGGATAACTACTGGGACTACGTGAAAAGACAAACAAAGAAAAAGGAACATTACATACATGATCCTTGAAATGAGCTAATGAAGCATATTTCAGTAAGTAGCTGCTTGGAAGAGCTTGACCATTTGTAAGTTTTTAGCATTTTTAACTCTTGCACACTGCATTGCAGGCGGGCATGTAGAATCAGCAGGAGGAGCAGGAGGAAGGTGGGAAGGCTGGAAGCAGGGAAAAAATGGGACAAAAAAGATATTCATTGATAAATACTGGCATATTCATGAAACAGGAATATTAATTTTTAAATTATGAAGGGATTATTTAAAATGCAAGCTTAGCTGCTCATGGAATCACACAATACGGGGACTTGTCTACAGTGAAGCAGAGAGAGGCTAATGGTGAATTCCTACAGGCTTTTTTTGGAGTCTAAAAGGATATTAAGAGTATCAATTAGGCACCTGGCAGTGACATTTGCCATCCTTTTTTCTGGAGGTGGAAGTGGCATCAGGTGACTTTCCCAGGCTTGTGTTCTTCTCTTCTGCTTGCTGTTCCTGACATTAGTAGCATATAATATAAAGCATAGCATTTGAGAACTAGAAATAGGAGGGAGGGAGAAGTTAAGGGCATAAGAATTTGTATTGTAAAACCACCACTCAGTGTCTCCAGCTCTGAAATGGGGGTAGCCCTCCTGTACATGAGTGGGGGGGTGGGGCAGGTGAGGGGAGGGGGAGAAAGGCAACTCAGGGGTGAGGAATGGCAGTGAGGTGGTTTCCCCCCCCCACAACTTGAAAATTGCCCTGCTACTACAGGGTGCTGTCAGATACCTAGCAACTTCATTCACCGCAATTAAACCCCATTTACAAGAAAGATAAAGCAAACAATGCAAGCCAGCCTCCCACAGGGCAGAGTCAAACGTTTGTTCATACTTACCTATGTGTGTAAACTTCCCATTTGGTTGTGAAATAGGTTGGGGTGTCTTCTTTCAAGTGTCTCAGAAAGCTGCCTCATCCTGCTCTGGAAGGCAATACTGCACCTGACATGAGAAGCAAGCAGGAAGCTGCACTCTTATGGAAAAATTGCTGTGTCACCCAGGAGCAAGCATCCCACAGGGCTGAGTCCTTTTGTGTTGCCATCTGTCATCCTCCTCAAAAGTCTACAGCATACACACCCCAGTCAGTCACTGCTTCATGAATTTATAGGCACTGAAGGAGCCAACCACCACCACCCCCCGCCATCTGCCTCGTTCTGATATAAAAAACCAGACAGTTTGGTGGCAGCCTGGTAAACGCACAAAAATTTCATGCCAAAACATGAGGGCTTTGCACGGAAAGCTTTGAAGTCAGAAGCTCCCAAGGCTCTGTGCAAATTGTATCCAGGGAAAGTGAGGGGCAGTAGGCTAGTGCAGGGGTGATGCCCTTTGGGACCCCAGAGCCAGGGAGAAGGAATGCTTTGAGCACACTTCGGGTTAGCCTAAAGGGTATCCCATGCCCAGCACCCTGTGGACACTTGTGTATACTTGAAGAGCCCTGCAGGGCTTTGCACCGAAAGGTTTGGCACCAAACAAAAAGCGTCCAAGCACCCTGTGCTTGGGGGTTAGTTTTTAATGGAAAGATTTCATGCCGCATCCCCCCAAGCACCCTGTGCAACTTGCACCTAGGAGAAGAGAGTAGCAGAATTTCTGCTGCTGGGTGTTTCTTGTCCTAAACCACTGCCTGGCAGTAAGGTAGGACTGAAAGGGCATGAGGGTAAAATTCTTCTGACATGCCCTCTAGAGCTTTTACTAGTCATAGCATAATAAGCCCTTACATGGTAAATCACATCTATGTTACTTATTTAGCTGTCTTAAACTAAGAAAGAAAAATTAAACCAGGAACATCTTTAGTAACTAAATGCCAAGTATGTGTACAAGGGCCCCATGATAACTAACATTTCTGAAATGATTGGAGAAAATTTTGAGTGAAGTTAATTAGAATGAACTTCAAACCACAACTATATTGTTTTATTTTAGGAATTGAAGCTTGTACTAATATTAAAGGGATGTTATCAGGTTCAAAATAATATGCTGCTTATAAAATGGATGTTCTTGATTATACCTCTAATAAGTCTTTAAACTGCTTAAAGTTAATCCAGTTTGCTCTTATTGTTTATATTTAGTTGGGGTTTTTTTAACGTTGGTATTTATTTTATAGACTAGGACAATAGACTAGAACAATAGACTAGGATTTTCAAAAGAAATTACTGAATAGGAAGCTGAATAATAGAATATCAGTAGGAATTTAGTGTTTAATTCTCTTGGGTTCCTTTGAAAAATCTCAGGTAAAGACTTGTCAGTTTCCCCAAATTTTCCAGTAACACATCCTACATACAGACTGCATATGTTAGTTTTCAGGCGGAAACCATGTTTTTTCCCTTTAGGAATGTAAAAGATGTTAACTAGGTTAAGTTACCCTTAGAATGGCACTCATCCTGTTACCACTAGCTGATGTGTCAGTGACAAACTGCACTGACTTCAGTGGGATTCCATAGAGATCTATCAACCTGCTCACTAAACTAGGTGTTCGCAGTCTTCAGTATGGAATCCTTGCCATTTATTCCTGTTACTTTGTTTTATTTGCATTACCAAACCACAGAAGATTGCTATTAATATTCCCTTTTGTAGTAGGTGTTGTGCCAAGACAGAACAAAAAGATAGCCCTCCTGAAAGAGGGTAGAATTTCAAGTGTTTGTAATCCTACACTGAGGGTTGGCCTGAAGGTTGTGTGATGAGTAGGGCTGTGGGATGATCTGCGGCAGAAGGGAAGGACAGTTTCCGATGGCAGGAAGCCTCCTGCTTCCTACCACAGAAAAATAACCCCTCCTTCAGGCATTCTTCCAGGCAGACTGAGCGGAGTATGGGAGGAAAGGAAGGGTGGCATCTGCTATGGCAGCAGGGCTCAAAAGCCTTGCCACAATGGGAAGGTTGCCGTTCAAGCATCTTTACTGAAGCCAATGTTACAAGCATTGAATCAGTGGCCCTCAAGCACCAACTTTGCTGGACTGGACATTGTGGGTGTATGCCTGACTCTTGAATCTCAAAACAAATGCTCTACTCCAAGCATTTGTAAAAGCTTGGATTAGAGCATTTGTTTTGGCTCTGGTGCCACAACATGAACTAAGTGGCAAGCCATTTCAAAGTAAAGTGTCTTGCCCTTGAAGCAGAGAAGAGACAGCAGAGGAAGGCAAAGTAGGGTAACCTAAGCCTGCAGTTTACTCTTCCCCTGTGGAAATACCTGCAATTTCTGCAGATGAATTTGTGGCTCAAGGATTGGACTCTTAAGTTACCTCAAGACCCATCAATGAGCCATGATAGAGATCCTTCTTGAATCAAGGGATTGTCAATAACTGGCTCATACTTCAATTCAAAGGGAAGATTTTATAGTCAAGATATCCCAGAGTTTCTCTTCAGGGAAAAAAAGAGCAACATTTACCTGTCTACAGTAGGTTCCATGGCTGCAGTTCAGAAAGCCATCTCTATTCACAATAGTATGCTTAACTTTAAATACTTTCTGAAATGCCCTTACATTGGAGTTTATATACTGGCTTCAGCATCAGCATTGAAGTAGTCCTGAATTGGGTTGAGTGTAATTAGGTTTAAATACATTTTACAGGGGCTTGTGAAATTGCTAATTGCATCATACACAGTGCTCAAACCTACAGACTTAGTTTCCAGGCCTTTGGACAAAATTTGCACTTTGATTTTTCTATTGAAGCCCTAGGATCAATATGTTTTGAGTTCAGAACAGAATTTGGAAAGTAACCATTGCTAAATAAAACTGAGAAGCAACACTAATACTGTATCATAATTTTGAATAAAACTATGAAAACTTTATGCTGAGTGTAACTTCAAAAGAGCTTCACAATAGTGTATGAGATTTTTTCATTATCGGTAGGATGTATGACAAGTCTTCTTAAAATTTGAGTGTTCATACTTTAAAGCTTGCTAATTCAAGTTAAGTGACATCTGAACATCTCAAGGTTACAGCATTTCAGGCAAGGGTTAACTCTGGACCATGCTACCTAGCTCATGTTAAGGTAACTTCAGTCTGCTCCACAGAGATAAAATGAGTAAAATGCAGGCCTCCAGCATCCCAGGATGCATCACTCCTAGCTCCCCTCCTCAGAGCATGGTTGGAGCCCAGGCATCCTACCTCCTACCTACAACCCTGCTCCCCAGCCCTGTAATGGCAAGTCAGAGCTGTGCAGGAAAGAAACAAGATTAATCCCTAATGTAAAAAAAAAAAACACCCAGAAAAATAAGAGACACAAATACACCTTGGATGGAATACTGAAGTAAAAAGAAAAGCACACTTACAAGCATTAGAGCCCATTACACATTAGTTTTAGTCAGCTCCTGGAACTCTTAACCCCTGGATTGTCCATAAATTAACACCTGAAAGTAGTTTCAAGCACCCTTAAGCTGTTTTAAAGTTACACAATTCCAAGGCAAATTTATCTCTGATCTCTGTTACCCAGCTCATATTCCATTAATGTGTGGCTACTCATCACAGGTGAGCCACCCAAGTTGCAGCCCTCCAGAATCCCAGGATGCAATGTCCCCTCTCCCACCCACCTGTTCTGTTTGGATAATCTTTCCACCTATAAACTCTAGTCTAGGGGGAGGTTCTGACACCAAGACAGCTCCCCCTCCAACTCCCCAGAGTTGTGACCTTCCCCCCGCTCCAGAGGGGGACAACTCTGTCCAAACAGCCTGCAGAGCACATGCCAGATAGCAGGGCACAGATGGGTCCAGGAATTGAGTCTGGGGGTGGGAGGGAAAAATGAAGTAGGGGTGTGCCACCCCACACCCCAATACTAAATCCCAATTTATTAAAACATGAGAACTTCTTTAATTTACTCCATCTTTGTTTCTTTTTAATTTTTTTTAACTTCTTTTCATTTTATCCTTCAGTGGCTGACTGCTTTCATTTCTCCATCCTTCCCCACCCCCGTTTCCTTTCCACCTCCCATTTCATTGCCCAACCCCATCCCATTAGCTCTCCATCTCCAAGTTTCATGTTTCTGCTCCCCCCACCAACTCCTCTCTCAAATTCCCCCACCCTAGAGCAGGGATAGAAGCCTGTCCTAGCTCACCAGCCCTGTAGTGGCAATGTACAGATGTAGGTCCTAATCAGGGTCCTGCTTACCTTCTAGTGGCAAGTCACAGCTGTGCACTAATAGCAATCAACATTTGAGCACCTCAAAGTGCAGCATGTAATAAGGCCCTTATTTACTATGGCTTTGATCCTGTAAACCCCTATGGATGGCTTAATCCCTGAGCTCATGTGGACCCCATTGATTTCAGAGGTGTGACCACAGAAAACTGGTTGTATGGCAGGGGCATAGTACTCTGGTGTTTGTATACAGTGGCTGGAGATTCTCACTAACACTGAAACATGTCTGAAGAGTGAGAACACCACAATTTTCACTGAATAAAAGGCATTATATATTGAAGAAAATTCAAATTCAGAGTCATTAGCCTCAACATGTCACGTCAGAACTGATAGCATTACTCTTCTCAGTGGCTATAAATGGATACTTTCAATAACACCTAAGGAAGTGAGGAAGGTAGAAGGAGAAGGGGTATTTTTTTTTTTAGCAAAGAGCAGTAAACATTTTTGAAAAGATGCAAACTAGTAATAGTTTCAGCTGTGTATGCCTTCTTTGAAAACATGTTGATTTGAAATTTTAGCTGCTGGGATTCTTGTGTGTCACCTCTAGTGCTGCCAATTACACTGCTCTGCTTGACTGTGATGTGACTGATGTATCCTGACACAACATATCAAAATTCCAAAAATGGAAATAAAGGCTTGCTTTTGATTAAAAAAGTGAGCAATACCATATTACTTTGAGATTTCATGTTCTTTTTGTACACCCATTGTATTTACAAATAAAAGTATTTAGGTGAGGACGTGGTAATTACAAACTTGGGGAAATATGGAAATTAATATTTTTAATCCAAAGACAGGAAGAAAAATTTCAGTAAACATCATTCCAATATAAAATACAAATATAAATAAAAATAAGTAGGGGTCCAGTGTAGCTTGGATAGATGTGTAGCTTCAACATGTATGCATGACAGCAATAAGCATGGAAATGAAGAGCATTGCCTTTTGAACAAAATAATAGACCTCTGTGGAAAATTTCAAAAACACGTTAACTTTGTGGTTCCGGTAGATAGATATATATATATTCATATCTCTTCTTATGACAGTTTATTATAGAAACAAATTCAAAGAATACTTCTCTGTAAAGTGTTTACTTCCACCAGCTTGGAACTGTAAAGGATAAAAAGTGATCACAGAAGAGCCAGGAAAAAAACACAAGTACATCCAGGTTATTTCAAGACATTGGGAGTTTATTACACTTCACAAATTGGTTAATTTATTAGAGTGCAACCAGGGCTTCATATTTATATGAGCTAATTAACATAGCATCCCTAAACTTACATTAACATATTCAACCCACAAGATATTTTGAAAACAAAACACCAATCTTTATCAGCTAGTTATAAATTTAAACGTTGTCAAGGACAAAGAAATCCAGCTTTTATGCTGAGTTATATTTCAGTAGCTCCTCTTCTAGAGTGCATAATTAAGTCTCTGACATTTACAATTATAATTTTTTTATATTACTTATATAGAAACTAACAAACAGAAGAGCAAATGCAGAATATCATAAACATTGCAAAATACTACTGCCCAATCCAGACATATTGCTACTAAGAAAACAGTTAATTCTGCAGACCCTTTTCATGTGAATAGCCCTATCAGCCTCAGTCAGACTGCCTACATATGCAAGGAGTAAGTAGTTGCAGTACTGAGCAAAAGAATTCTCCAGTCTAGAAGAAAACAATAAGAATGCTTTGAGGAAAGTTGAACATTCAAGTACACAGGAAAAAGATGACAGATACCAGTAGCTGTGTCTCAGGTCATGCACTAGAAATGTCTTCCAGGTGGAAGAAGATGAGATGATTTCAGTTCAATGGTCCATGGTTGTCATGGGAGACTTCAACTACCCAGCATGGGAAGAGCGCTTGGCCAAATCCAAGCGGTTGCAAAGCTTCCTCTTGTGCGTGGATGAGCTTTATCTGACACAAGAAAACTATTGGCCAATGAGAGGTAAAGCGCTGCTTGACCTGGTACTGGCAACCGGGACGACTTAATCAGTGACCTAACGATCATAGGGAAGCTGGGTGACAGTGACCATGAGCTGATCACCTTCACCATCTGCTGTAAAGCTGGCAAGTCAGTCAGCAATACAGAAGTCCTCGACTTCAGAAAAGCTGACTTTGACAAGCTTGGGAGGCTTGTTGGTGAGGCCCTAAGGGACCACAACCCCATGGGGAGGGGAGTTCAGGAAGAGTGGTTGCTCCTCAAGGAAGCAATCCTAGATGCACAAGCTAAGGCTATTCCATCTCGGAGGAAAGGCAGCAAAAGGGCACAGCAGCCCCCTTGGCTCAGCAAGGAACTAGCAGACCTCCTGCATCGAAAAA
>NW_017728920.1:1538809-1557265 GCF_001723895.1 Crocodylus porosus | reverse complement strand
TTCCTGCCCTTTGGGCAGGGGGCTGGACTCGATCTCCCGAGGTCCCTTCCAGCCCTAATGTCTATGAAATCTATGAAATCTATGAAATCTTTCCTGGTGCTAGGAGAGCCTCAAAGCCCTGGGGTTGTTCCTGGGGCTTCCAGCCTTTGTGACCTGCAACTGGGAGGACCTGGCAGAAGGAGTTGAGGCCCGCCTGCAGCGCTGGCTCTGAAGCTGACATTTGCCCACCCTCTCCTACTGCAGCAGGTTCCTAGTCACCTGGCAGTGACGGCAACCCTGTGGCAGCACTGCGCTATGCTGGACCCTCCACCAGAGCTATGAGAGACTACAGCGGCTCCTAGTGGACTTCCTCTGGGATGGACACCACTGCCTCCTGAGAGCTGCCCTTTATCTGCCCACCAATGAGGGGGGCCAGGGCCCGACTAACCTGGCTGGCAGGGTAGCTGCAAGCCCTCCAGTGGCTCCTGTATGCCGAGGAACACCTCCCATGGTGGCAGCTGGTGTCTCAGTTCTTGCACTTAGTGGGAGGCCCCAGCTTTGAGCTGTTCATGGTGGACATTTCCTTCCTGAATAGAGCAGTCCTCCCCCATTCTACCACAGCATGTTGTGGGTCTGGTGGGCTGCCTTCCATCTTTGTTCCCAGGCCAGGTGCCTGCAGTTCCCACAGCTACTTCAGGAGCCCCTGATTTACAACCTGTCCCTGCAGTATGCAGTACCAAGTCAGGCCTCTGCCAGCCTTGTAGCCACGCTCATCGAGGGGCACACTACCCGCCTGGGGCAACTCCTAAACCCCACTTAGTTAGGCTAGCTTTCAGCTGAGGCCCTGGCCACCTGGTTGGCCCTGTACTCTGTCTGCACCATGGGCACTTCTGCAGGCTGTTAGGGCTGCCCTCCCAAATGACGCAGCAGCAACCCTGGAAGGCTACCTCCAGGCCCTCTGGGCCCTCCCCACCACAAACACCATGGACAACACCTTCCCACTGCTGCCAGTCATTTCAGCAGTGACCAATGAGCTGGCTGACTGGTCTGACATGCTGCTGAGGCTCCCCAGGCCCCCCAGAAGCAACACAGGCTACTCTTCAGCACACTGCCCCAGAGGGGACTCTGTGCATGGGTGGTGCACACCCGGCATGCCCAGGTGATGGCCAGCTGCCCTGGCACCATGTGACAGCAGTGCCTGGCATTGCCAGGGACCCCAGTGTGGTGAACGCTGTACAAGGTGCCAACCGCCAAGAAGACCAGAGACTTCCAGTGGAGATTGGTGCACAGCCTCCTGGCCACTGGCACCTTTGTGAGCCATCTGGACCCAGTGGTTTTGGTGGCCTGCCCCTTCTATCTGGGGGCGATGGAAGAGAACATTTTTCATGCCTTCCTCAACTACCCCCAGCTGCGGCCACTGTTTGCCACCCTCAGGGTGCTGCTTTGGGTGCTGGGCCAGGACTGTTCAAAGTACACTTACATCTGCTCTTTCCCATACCAGATGGCCAAGTGGGGCGCAGTTGGCCTAGCCCACTTCCTGGTGGGCCAGGCCAAGAGTTTTTCTTGCCTGCTCGTGCTGGCCCACCTCTCACTCCAATTCAAGCATGCAGTCCTCTGGTGGATGGTGCCCACCTTTGAAGAATGCTGGGCCATCAAGGGGGTGCTGTGCCAGGTCGAGGGGGATGCCTGCTCCTTGTTCTGTGACACCACCACCTGCTCAGAGTGCAAGGGCAGTTCCAGTAGGCTGAGACCTCAGGCTTTGCCTATGAGGGCCGAGCCCTGATGTCCTGAGGCCCACCCTAGGCATCCCTGCTGTAGAACTGTATATACGTATCTAGTTTTTTGTCCCTTATTTTTTGTCTAGCGTGTATGGGCAGGCCTTGCCTGCCATGAGCCCAGGCTTTGTCCTTGAGGCCCAGACTTTTGGGCCAATCTGTAGGGTCTTTTCTGCCCCCCATTTATCACCCTCCCCACAAAAAAAAAAAATTCTAAAAGTCAAAAGTCTTTCTTTCTTTGTAAAAGTTAAATCACGTTATTAAATTAAAATATATGTTTGTTAACATTTAAGTTACCTTAGGTTATTAACATTTCTTAGATACAATATGGCCTTCTGTGTGCTTGCTGGAACTGAGGAAAATGCAAAGACAAGTGGAAAAGGAGCAGGAAAAGGGAACACGGGGGCAGAAGTGCTCTCCCAACTCCAGGCACGAGCAAGCAAGAGAAAAAAAGTTTGGGGTCCGGCTGGAAAGAGGCTGACACTGATAAGGACAGCTGGCTCATTGTGAGAAAGGGACAGTGGCACTGTTGGGGGGAGCGCAGGGGCACAGGTGTCCCCCCACCAAGTCCCGGCAGCAGCATACAGGGAAAAAAAAGTTTGGGGTCTGGGTGGAAAGAGGTTGAGGCTGATCAAGACAGCCAGAAGTGAGGTGCATGCAAAAAGGCAGAACATGTTTTTTGAAAATCTTGTTTTTCATAAATCTAATACAAGCAATAAACTGATCAGTAAAAAATTGCAAGATTAGCATCTGGCATCCAAAAAAAAATCAGTGCAGGAGAAATTAGATGAACTTCCATGGATTTCTATGGATTTACAAGTGGACCCAAGCAGCACCTGGTGGTGCAATAGTTGCAAAGCAGGGGGGAAAAAAAATCACTTTTTCAGGCATGTCAGATCCACATTACAAATTTCAAATGATAAAAATAACCCTCGTGGAAGAAATTCAGGAGCTAAAAATAAAACATTTTGGAGGTGTTTTAAATTACCACAATAAAAAAAATGTAAAACAATAAAAACAGCTGACAATGTGGATACATAAATGCTATTTAGCTAGTTTAATGGCAATTTTTGTCACGTGGACACAGGAAAAGTGTAATGTGGGAACAGGAGTGTTATCATGGATAAGCGCCCCTCATGTTTAAATAAAAATGATCTTTCACCTTTTTTTTATTTCTTATGTAAAATTTACATTTGAAATCCCTTGCTGCATAGGCCTGATTATAAAGCAAAAAATCAAGTCACTGCGAAGTTCTGGAGATCTGTTTAAGTTGACATTGCCTCACCAATTTATGCTAGCAAAGAATTTGGTCTTATCTTTTTTCGTAAAGGATTAGCTATCAACTACATGCTGTTTACAAGTCAAAATTGCAATTCTATAATCACCAGCACTCCATGCTATTTGGTGCCAAAAAATCTGTCTGTATTCTATTGTCTTATTTTTATTATCATCAGCAGTAATGATTCTGGCAACAGAAATGAGCTAGCAATTTTATTAATGATGCATGAAAAAAATATAATCTCACTATTCCATATCTACAATGCATTATCTCTCGAAGGCTGACCTTAGTAAAATAGTTGTTGCTGTTACAGTGAAATCTAAATTATTTTTATTTAGCACAGAATTCTGCCATGATTTTTTACACCATTGCCCCCCCAAAAATCATGATACAGAATAATAAGAATGGTAATAATAAAATAGTTGTACCATATATTATAAACTCCAGATAAATACATTTTTAATGAACTGAACTTTTTTTTCACTGAATATCAGGTGTAAATTTAGGCCAGATACTTGAAGAGGATATAAGTATTTTATCAGGTACACATAACCTAACAGTAGTGTTTGTTCCAAGCATAAAGAAGTCTTCTGGCTAATTATCTTTGCTTCTTGTGACAAATCAAATCTGGTAACAGATATTAGCTTTTTTGGTAATATTTGGGTTCTAAGTCTATACACGAGGTTTAAAAGCTTGGAGAATGGTTTACTTCTCAATAAAACTCATTAAGGAGGTGATGCTCATGAATCTAAGAACAAGTTGACACATTCTTCTAAATTCAGCACACTAGAATGGGCATATTGTAAGCTGTAATTATAGTTTACATCTTCAATATATTTTAACATAGTAAACATTCTTGAGCCAGACCCTCAGGTTGGCTATGTTGACCTAGCTACGCTGAAGTGAAAGGTGCTATGGCAGTTAAAACTACTTGAGTATTTGAGCCCTGATATTCTAAACTGTAACAAAAAAGGAAACGAATGCAAATAGTATGCACTTAAGATATTCTCTAAACTGAAGCAACTGTCACGTAAAAGCAAGATGTTAGGGTTTCAGAAAATATTAGTATGTGAATTTTGGCCTTTAGAAAAAACACAGCAATTTGAGGCTTGTTAAATGAGAAAATATTCAAGGAAAATAATTATGTCTAATTTTAAAAAATGGGGTTTATACATCCATTGTTTGCATGATCCAGGTTCAAAACAATGTCATGTCAAATGGTTAGGAAAGAAACTTAAGCTGTTTGCATCTAAGGACATAACCACACTAAGGATTTAGGAGTAGTAACCCTGCACATTGAAATGGCCACCTTGGGTGCCTATACATGAGAATTGAGGCTGCTCCTACATGCTGTAATTACAGCATGTGGGAACAGACTAAATTAATTGAGTCTGATGGAGCATAGGAATTAGCGTGCTCCAGCAGCCTCCAGCATCTCATGTATCAGCGTCCCTACACTTCAAAATGGCAGGAGGGGTGCTTTATCTAAAGCTTGTTCAATGAGGTTTAGATAAAGCACCATCGCCGCCATTTTGAAGTGCAGAGGCATTGATGAACGAGACATTCCTGGCGCTTTAATTAAAGCAGCTCTTGAAGCCACTGTAATTAAAGTGCCTCCAGCCCTCCACAAACACACTCCCAGAGCATATCTGTAAACATCCTTTGTTGCCCCCTGGAATCTATATCTTTGAGCTAGATCCCCAGACTCCTTATACCATGAACAGGACAGTTCAGTACTCAAAATGGGATCAGCAAAAGACATCTTGCCGAATGGGGAGCTTTCTAATTTAGCCAGAGGTGATACCATACCTAGACTCCTGGCATCCCCGGGTAAACTTTTAGTATCAGGCCCTGCTTCACCAGAAATAATAATAATTGGACGACAGAAAAAAAATTACCATTTTCAAGAAGCTCCCTTCCTGTCCAGGCCCCAGGCAGCCACCCAGTTTGCCCATGCCTATATCCAGAGGGAACTGCTTATGCTCTGCCTCTCTGAAGAGCTAAGATATGTAACTCCCAACTGTGGAAAACCACCTATCTTTGCTTCAATTCACAGCCCTGAACCATTTCCTGGATCTAGTCCTCTAATACTAAAAACAGATCCAATTTACCCTGGGTCTAATTGTCCTAAGCTTTGACTGGGATCAAAACAGGCATTTGGCAGTCACAAACACAGCTTGAATGACAATTAACTCAAACTGGTCCCAACTGTCCTGGGAAAAAGTTGATTTTGGTACTTCACAGGTATTTAAAGCAGTCTGAAGCCTACAGGATCTCAGAATAAAAGGCATTGTCCTAGAAGAATTCTCTGGTATCTGTTTTTAGCCTGAGACAGTTTTATCCCACTACACAATTGGAGGAGATGTTTCACCCAATAACTTTGGGGTTAGAGCACTCAGTGAAGCTTCAAGAGACCAACATTCAGTTCCCCCTTCTCCTAGAAAGAATTTGAACCAACAACTCCCACTTGCCAGGTAAATGCTCTAATCAATTACAAGCTATTACAGTATATTCTAGGCTAAGGTTCTAGCAGTCCTTCCTTCAGAATCTGTTCCACTTTTGCCTGGAACCACCACAAATTCATGGCACCAGAAAGGGAGTGAGTACACATATAACCTAGTGGAGGGGAGAGCAGATCCAAGGATCTAATCTCTTCTCCAATGAACATTTACATACTGGGGAGGTGGGGGAGGGGTTCAACTCTTTGGTAACATATTCTTTTAAGTAGTCTCAAATAGAAAATTAACTTTTAAAACATTGGCCCTTTTTACTGTAAGAGGAATTCAGTAAACTTATATTAAAATACTTTTTGTGTAGTTAAAAGTCATTCTTTTTTGCATGGGCACAACCTTAATTTGGAAAAACAAAATATCCTGTTCCTGCTCTGAGTGCAGAACAACCCTCACAGAGTGGATATTATTATTCCATAGTTTAATAATGAGAATCTAAGCATACATAGTGCTTGTTTTCTGGTGATTATTTCAAACTATATATCCCCTTTACTTCCAAGAGGCTGGTTCACATAAATAAGACACAGTAAGTATGGTTTCAGACGTTCAACCATCCATTTATTACAGGTTTCTATTTCCTCTTTAGAATTCCATCTAGTTTTCACTTCAAGCTACATAATGCTTTTGTGTCAGGTACATCTTTTTCTTGCAGCCAAACACTTGTGACTTCTTGTCATTATCACTTTGTTTCAGCAATACTGAAACGTGTGAGATTTATGTAAAACTACACTTCGAGTTATGATCATACATGTGCAACTGGAGGAAAGCAAAGTTAATGAAAATAACCCATAAAAATAATGCTATTATGGAAGGAAAAATCACATGAATGAAAAATATTTAAAAGTGCTCTTATGTTTCAGTCTCTCACATGTTCTTGGACGTAGTGGAAGCCAGTAGCATAACTTGGGTGGGGTAACCAAGAAAGCATCCCCAGGTAGTGACTTGTGGGTTGGGAAATGGAAAAATAACAACTGCCACCACAGCTTCAAAATCACAGTAGCAGCATGGTGGCAGCCAGAAGTTGCAACTCCCTTCATGTGTTATGCTGCCACAGGCACCTGGCTATATACCTCTGCTGGAAATATATGCCCTACCCTGGATAGACTGCTGCATCTCATCCAGTGCAGGAGAGCATGTCATCTTCTAGAGCTAACTGAAATGAAACTATAACATTTCATGCAACTACAATTAACAGAGATCCTGAGACTTTGGATCCAAGAGTTCTGGATTCTGTTCCCCAGTGCTTTATGTCCATTCTTTAGCTGGTAAATGTCAATGACCTATCACTTGTTTCCAAGGAAACATTAGCATCTAATACAGGGAATTAAATAAAAGAAAACTCAATCATCACAGAGTTTGTGTATAAGTGGCACGTGTCACTATGAAATCTTGTGACCTTTTTTATTCTTACTTTAATAGCAGAATAAAAAAGAAGCCAACAACTGCTGTTTCAGATGGGGGTAGCTGTTCATTAACTTGCTAGCTAGACTATTTCTTCTTTTTCAAAGAAACTGAGAATCTCCCAGGATGCAGAAATTCTTAATGGAAACAGTCACAAGTGACTGTGCCCAGAGGTTCCTATGTTGAAATTAGATCTATAGTAGTAGACATCAGCACCTGTGGAAAACCCCACTAAGTTCAGCAAGGCTGTATAAAAACAGAGTTATCACATTGAAGGAAGGTGATCAGAGGTTTCCCCTAAGAATTTGTTCTAGGACCAGTGCATTTTAACTTATTCATAAAGTATTTGAAATAAAGGGTGAATAGTGAAATAGACAGGCTTGCAGATGACCCCAAATTATTTGGAGTAGTATAATATAAAACTAACTATGAAGAAGTGCAGAAGGATCTCATAACAGAGTAAATGAGCAACAGCATGGCATAAAATTCAGTGCTGGTAAGTAATGCACATGTGAAAAAATAACTCAAGATGCAAACATGCAGTGACGTGTATCAACTACATTATCTGTTACTATTCAAAAGAAAGTTCTTGGAATTATTGTGGATGGCTGTCAAAACATCTGACTAGCATTCAGCAGCAAAAAAAAGGACAAATACAATGTGGGGAAGTAGTAAAAAGGGAAGTGAAAACAGAAAGAGAAAATGTCATTATGCCACTATATACAGAATGACTACACATTAAATATTGCATACAGTCCTGGTCTCCATGCCTCAGAAATGATATAGTAGAGCTAGAAAGGTACAAAGAAGGGAAGCAAGGATGATTGGGGACATGAAAAAGAGAGTCTAAGTAGGAATTTCAGCTTAGAGAAAAGAAGACTGAGGGGAATATGTGGTAGAGGAATGTAAAAAGTGGTTCACTATGTACTTTCTCTCACAACATTAGAACTAAAGGACACAAGAATGAAATCAGTAGGTGGCAGGTTTAAAAAAATAAAGTTTTTCTTCCCATATCATGTAATTAACTTGTGAACTCATTGGGCACCTATACATGTGATGAACCTCAGCCCTGACGTGTGCTAATTGGCACTTACTGGACACCCTAATTAGCACACTCCAGCAGTCTCTGCATCATGTGTATTCAATGTCCTAGCATTTCAAAATGGCAGCAGGGACACTGTAACTAAAGCATGTTGAACAAGCTTTAGTTAAAGCATCTCCACTGCCATTTTGAAACACGGGATGCTGAGTACATGTGGCACTGCAGGCACTTTTATTGGAGCAGCTTTGAGAACCATTTTAATTAAAGCCGCCCTTCCCCCCCCCAGCACATGTATAGATGCTTATTGTCACTGTTATCAGATTAGCGGGATACCACTTGTTTCTCTGATTCTTACCCGCCACGACTTGGATCTTATTAGGGGAGGAAAAAGATTGATGGGATGTTAATTGGTACCCACAGAATGACTACTCCCGACAGGTTATGTTACTCCCAGTATTTTATTTCCTTTTCTTATCTTTTCTTTTACAGCAGCCCAGATGGTAGGTGGCAGCCCATTCAACTGGCCCCCTGGATCACCCCTGAGCTTAGGAGGGGATCTCTGGCTTCAAAATCCCCAAGTGCTGGTCGGTGTCCTACAGTGCTAACTACTTCATTAGCAGTCCGCACACCTGGCGCCTTTCATTCTGTGCTGGCTATTTGTGTGGGGAGCGTCCCCGGCTACTCCCCTTCAGTTCATGATAGCAATTTACAGTCCTGGCTCAGTCACTCTGAGTTCAAGGTGGATAAGGGATTCCCACACCCATGCCTTGGCTTATCACCTCATTCGCAGCTTGCTAGTAGCATCTCACAGTCTCTTTATGTGGTTTGTGCCAGTGGGGCTCTGGGAGTTCCCTCGCCATCAGAGTGGGCACCTTGGGCCCTGGAACAGCCTTCCCCCATGCTCCAGGGTTGTTGCCAGCTTCCCCTCCTGGGTCTCGCCCTGAGACCCCTTTTCTAATTAGAGACGTCTCACCTCATCACAGCATGGAGCCTCAGCTTTTCCCCAGTCTCACTGCAGCGGCTGGAGTTTCTCCATAAGTAATTGATGGTGTTGCTGACCTACCGTCTTCATGATCCCTTGATCTCAGCATCTCTGTGGGCCTCAGATCCCTCTACCAGGTCCTCTTCCTCTGGGGTTTTGAGCAGCCCCCTTTTCCATACATTGGTTCCCAAAGGCATTTTCTCCAGGACCTCCCCCTTCTTTTATCCCCAAAAGCAGCATCCCATTGGCCGACCTTGCATGGTGTGGGGAATCCTCCCCCAGCTGCCTGGGTATCATAGTTAACAACCGCTGGGATGTTCCTAAGTAACAGGGCTCCCAACAGGGATCCTGTTACAGTCACAAAACGGTGAAGAGGGTTATCATGCAACTAATTTCAAAACAAGAGAGGATAAACCCATAGGTCCATCAGTTAGAGATGCAATCTGTAAATTAGGACTTTTGTCCTCTAAATGTTGGAAGCTGTAAGAGAAGAGGGGCAAGGGAAAGATCAGTAATGATAGGCTATACCTAAATATTCTTTTTATGTAACATCCCCTCTCTACCACTGTTAGACAGAATACTGCACTAGTTAGACCTGTTGTATGACCCAGTACGGTATTTCTTATGTTTCTGATGTTCTTACCTTCACAAGTGACTGTTCATATGGATCCAATTACAGAACACAGGTCAAAGTGATATTTAGAGGCAACACATTTTGCACAATTGCCATTTATGTGTAGAGTTCTCTAATAGTTCTTCTGATACCATACAACAGCGACTTTCATTCCACAGGTTAGTGCTTGACCTTTACTATCTTGAAGAAAAATAAATGATCTGCGTTTTTATAGGTAACCAAAAGTCTCCACTATGACTGGACATATACAGAAAATCCCATATGAAATTATTCATTTCCCTTCATAAAATACTGCCATCTCCCTATTATGTGCCAGGTTCAGATTTCTTCACTGTAGTACATTCATCCAGCCTGACTCTGTATTTCTATCATGCATCATTACTAGATCTATATTTAACCAAGTGAGGAAACATGCAGTTCTTATATGGAATTTTCCTACTTCATTCAGTGTACGTTTAATTCAATCCTCCTCTCTGATGGCTGTTATATAAACTAAATAGTTCTTCAGTTGGAAGTACTTTTTCATGACCTATAAGAACCATCGATTAATGATTAATAACGTAGTAATATTTGTGTCAGGGCAGGAGTTTATTTTAATTATGTTTTTTCTCCATCTCAGGCACCCTAATTTAATATTCTAATGTGTTTTTCCCAGAACAAGAGGCTTATTAATATTGTCATGGCACAGGGTCCCCAGGGATGCCCTTAGGGCTCCGTGACCATGCCAATTCTGCCTGGGGGTACCTTCTTTTCTTTCCTGCCACATCTTGTTATTATAAATAATAAATAGGGAGGCTGCCCATGCATTTGGGTGTGGTCATGGTCCTGTTAGCTCCCCTAGATCATGTGGATACTTGAAACCCCTTGCTAGGTCCCACTCCAACTTGGTGCCTCATAGGGACACCTTAAGTCTTATGGGCTAGATGCATGGACCCCAAAAACCTCCCCTTTACCACATCTCATGCCTCACAGTTGGTATATAATAATGTCTCTCTGCTGGGCTCTGTGGCCCCTGTCACTGCAACCCTCAGGCACTGGGCTCTCTGCACCCTGTTGCTGCACCCGTTCTGGCACTGGGGCTGTACACAGTAGTGACCCCAATGAGGTCTCCTCCTGTCCCATTAGCCTCATCCCGGTCCACTGGGTCAAATGAAAAACATAAAGATAAGCCCCTGGGCTACAACATAACAATAACAATGGAGGCCACACTCTGCCCCTTTAAGGAGGCAAACTTCTAAGTATTGTGTGCCTCCTAGCCCCGGGTACCTTATGAGCTCCTGAAGTCCTATCAATCCTGAAAACAGCAGATCAGGAAATCAACCTCCCCAGGTAGCTCCTTTGTTCAGGAATCTGCTTCCCTTAGCAGGTGCCAGAAAACCCCTGCCAGCCCTAGCCCTGGGGCTTATATGTGCCCAGAGCCCTGCCTCCTTCTGATCAGCTGTATGCAGGTGCTAGCTAATTTCCTCATTAGCCTGCTGCCTGGGCAACCTACAGCTGTGGAGCTTTGTGTCACTCACAGGGCTCTCTAGCCAGGCTACTTCTGCCCTTAAAGAAGCAGACTCGCCTTAGCACCCTGCAACAAATATGATATATTTTAGTGTTGTAATCTTGTCTTTCCTTATCCAGAATGATCTTAAATCTGCCCACCCAGATCTGTTTTTTAAAAAGTTCATTTTCTCCAATTTTCTTTCATTTATTTTCAAGTTAGGACAGTTTATTTAGTTAGAATAAAATAATGCTCATTAATAACAGTGGGTGAAGGGACTTCTTTCTTAGTTCTTAAAGTGAACCAATAGCTCAGTTTGAAAAAACAACATAAATATGCACACACCAACGAGATTGTCAGCTGTCTCTATTCTATTCATCTTGATTCATACACTATAAACTTGTATGTATATGTTTGTCATTACTGAATCTGCATGAGGTACCACATATCAGACACACAAAAACCCCAATGTTGTTTAAAATGAAGGCAACAACTTCACACGGACTACAGAATATGCCTGTTTAGAATAAGTTTCACTGTATTTTAATTTTTTCATATTTCAACTGATTTTTTTCAATTTACATCAAGTAAAAAAGAGTAAAAATGTTTTTAACCAGCAGTCCAGCATTTTCCATCTTCCTCAATCTGTGCCCAGTGCTTTAAAAAAAAAATCTTTCTTTCATTTCCAAGTCAGTCTCTCCCAACTTTTTTATGTTCTTATTATATATATTTTTTCTCTTTCACCTTCTTTCCTACCTCTGTTTTTCAAATTTTCTGTATCTGCTCTTCTCTCCTTTTCTATTACCTTGTTGTCTCTTTGGGTCAGCCTGTAAACTGGCATATTAGTGTTTAGTATTAGACCTATTAAGCAATGAATGGAATGGACTAGGGCCATGTGTTTCATTTCTTTCTATAGCAATGGACATCACAAGAAATAAAGAAGCCTAAGATTTGATTTATTTCCAGCTCCTAGCACCAAGTTCCAGCAGATAACCATTCTGATTTCTGATTGAATGCTGTCCTGGCAAAAGGTGCTGTTAGGAGAAGCTTGTAGATTGAGTGGTCCCTGTTATACTTATCATGCCAAAGTAACACAGGGCATTTATACGTGTGCTCCTGGAGTAGCGGTAGAGGGGCACTTTAATTAGAGTAGCTTTGAGAGCTGCTGTAATTAAAGTGTCCAAAGCATCACGTGTATCAGTGTCCTCATGCTGAAAACTGATGGCAGGGGCACTTTAACTAAAGCTCGTTGAACAAGTTTTTGTTAAAGTGTCCCCACCACCAGTTTTCAGTGCAGGGATGCTGATACACATGATGCTGGAGTCTGCTGCAGTGAGGGAATTTCCATGCTCCATCAGACTCAATTAATCAAGTCTGCTCCAACATGCTGCAATTACAGAGCATCAGAGTAGCCTCCCTTCACATGCATAGGTGCCCACAAGTCCTGAAGGCAACAAAGACTTCCTCAAACTAACAAACTAAGATTTCTTTGCACTACCTTTAAAAGATTGAAAGAGTAAGTCAACCTCAATTTATTGCTTTAACCCAAGTTTGGTTTAATGTTTCGATAGAAAGTCAACAAACGGCCAAATTAAGGCCTTGTTGCATGGTACGTTTAAGTGGTTTCTGGAGCTCTAAACCCCTGAATTAGGTGCAAGTTAATACCTTTAAGTGGTTTAAAGCACTCGTTATTTGGTTTAAAGTTATGCCACTCCAGGGCAGGATTGTTTCCAAATCATCTAATTTGCTCCTGTTCCATTAAGGTATGGTCATTCCCTACAACTATTCCACCCAAGCTGAAGTCCTCCATCATCTCAGGAAGCAGTGGCTTCTCTTGAGTCAGAGTGAACAGGGACTCCAGGGCACACCAGGGCTGGGCACAGGGATGCTGGGCAGAGCGAGCACTGCAGTGCACGAGCACCTGACAGCCACAGTGCTTCTTGCTGCCACCTGGACTGGCTAACTGCTCCCACTGGCAGCAGCCTGGATGGGGGAGGAGGGGTGAGCTCTGGAAAAAAAAGGATCAGGCTCTTCAGAGAGCTGAAGGGCCTGATCCTTTTATTTTTTTCTCCAGAGCCCACCCCCCTGCATCAGCTCCACCCAGGCTGCCAGCCAGCCAGGATCTGCCTGAGTTTCAAGGTTTCCTTTGATTTCTCATTCAACTTACAGTTTACTGTAACCCTACAGATTCTTTGCTTCTGCCATTCACATTTTGGGTTTGTACATTTTAGTGTTCTTTATTAAACTAATGATCTGATAGCAAAAAAAAGTTAGGATTTTTGAAGTTTCTAAACATTTGAAAGAGAAAAATTATTCTGTACTTTTATATTTATCCCAAAACAAACACAGGGTAAGCAGGGCGGTTCAATATTTAGAGAACAGGACCACAAGTAAGGAGACCAAAGTGAAAGCCACCTAAGAAACATTTTACATAGGTTCCTAGTCTTGCACCTGCTCACCAAGCTGCTAGTGGCAAGTCACAGCTGTGCAGGTGAAGGATAGTCAGAGATGGTTTTTCACCTTAAGGTACGGTTGCTTCACTAAACTGAACAACACTAAACTGATTAACATTTGTGCTGCCTACAGCATAAAATGTAACAAGGCCCTTAGTTTTAGCCTTGACAGAAAGTAGATTTTCAGTTACTCACACCATATTTTCTTACACATAATTGTAATAAGCGAGTGTCCTGGGAATGGTCAGATCGTTGGCCCACCCACTTGTCTCTAGGCAAACCACTTCCCCTGCCATGCCTTAGATGATAAAACTGAATGATGATAACAAGGTGGAAAGCTACCCATTTACTTGCCCTGATACTAAGGGCCTATATAAACAGCCCCGACCTTCCCTGTACCATGTCCCATGCCTGGCAGATGGTATCCATGTTTCTCCAGTGCCTCACTCTGATACCTGAGCTCCAGAGTTTCACATGGGACTCTCGCCCCCAGCTGGATCTCGTAGTCCCAGGGCCTTCACACTGCGTTCTCCTTCGGTTAATCACCCAGGGCTCCCTGCCCCTACCCATTCAATGCATTCTGGGCTCCAAGCCCCATTCCCACTCAGGGCTCCAAGCCCCATCTCAACTCAGGGCTCTGAGAAATGTTTATGTATTCCATATTTTACAAAGACAACACCTCCAATGCTACAACAATAACAGTTCTTTAGATTAGATAAATAACCAAATAGTAGTAGGCTATTAAATAGTAAAAAGATATTACTTTTTTTCAATGATACATGGAAATATGAAGAGTTTGGATTGGTGACACTTAGTGGGATATATGTCTGTATCTGTGACTGATTCTAGCAGTAAAATCTTTAGCTAATAGTCTTATTGGAAAATACTGACTTGTTTCATAAAATATGTTAGTAACTGTTGATTATAGCTGAAATGGAGTGGTCACATCTTAATTAACCTTCAAGGAACTCCCTTGGAGAAAGCTGGTGATGATTCTTGAAACAATTGTGGGCAAATAACACCTTTTATCTCTAATATAAAAAGAGCCATTATGTATCTTTAGAGGACAGATTTATAGATAAATGACCAGTGTGTGTATACACAACAGTGTGAAGAAAATCTCTATTCATGAATTCCTATTAAACTCTGCTTGGAGAAATAAATCTGAACTTTCTGAAAGATGGTCGCAAATAAATACAGAAATTCTTCCCTTTAAATAGAAAATATTGACTTTTAATATTTCCAAAACAACTTCTGAAAGGTCAAGAACCAAAAAATTGAAAAAGACCCTGGCTTGCCCTTGTTTCATATATCAAGAATCCACATTATTTCATAGTCAAATAAGGGCTCAAAAGCTCTAAGCAAAACTTTCTTTTGTGTCTGAAGCAGTTCCATATGAAAACTGAAGGCTAATAGGTAGAGACCTACTTAAATCTTACACAACCTACTTACACATTTTTTGCAGAAACCACAAAAACCAGCAGTTTCCATGATTACTGCAAAAAGTAGTGCTTCCTGCAACTTTTTCACTGAATCACCAGAAAAAAAGCTTACTGGAATACAATGACAGCATGGAAATCCCTGCAACCATAGAGCACATGGTTTGAAAGAGACCTACTGAGAGGCTGAGCTAGTGACATAGACTCAATGAAGGTGCCAGTCAGGGAAGTGAGAGGGTTTCGGTGCCATCTTTTAGAAGCCAGATGCAACACTGCAGCAATGGAGCAATCTGAAGCTGCCGAGTGAAAATAAATCCAAAAAACCTAAATACATTTCAGCTCAGAATCATGTAAGGCAGGTCCCCATAGGAATCTTGCATGCAGATGATGGTAAATTCTTTGTTCATCATGCAATATGACTCTGTATGTGTCAAGGAAAACCGGCACTGATCAGCATTTAGAATCCAAATTGCATGTACAGTGAAAGGCTTCTGTAGAGGCTGAAGGTCAGAGCAAGAAACAAGTGACAATGTTTTCAGTCTTTAAAAGAACCACTGAAAGCAGTTTGACAAGAAGAGAAGCCCATGGAGGCCAGCCAGGACCTGCACAGGCCCAAGCCCTGGGCTGAGCCCCAGCCTATGCAGGGGGTCAGGGTCTCTGTAGCACCCACTCTGAACCTGCCCACTCCAGGAACAGTAGCAGCAGCAGCAGCAGGAAAAAGCAGGACCCAGAGCCCAAGCTGGGGATGCCTTGGGGCTCCTTGCCACAACCACCAGCACTCATGCAAGCTCTGCACCCACTCACAGCTCCATCTCACATAGGGATGTTTGGTGAGCTGTTGCAATGCATATGTGCAAAGCTTTCTCTGTTGTGTGCCACAGAATGATGCCAGTTCCAATTCATGTCACCTGCAATGCACATAGTCTTCCCTTCAGTCATCTGATGCATAACATTTTCCTGATGTGGATTGACAGATTTCCTCTTATAAAAAAAGTGTTCAAACATTGTCTAGGCCAGGGGTCAGCAACCCCCGGCACATGTGCCAAGCATGGCATGAAAGGCCGTTTTGCTCAGCACACCTGGCCTCTAAGCAGCTGCTGCCAGACATGGAGCTCAGGCTGCTCCCAGCAGGTGGCTGGGAGGCTGCAAGCCCTACTGCAAGCAGGGGTAGGCTACGGAGGCTGGCTGCAGCCAGGAGGCTGCAAACAGCTGCTGCCAGCCATGGAGCCCAGGCTGCTCCCAGCAAGGAAAAGGGAAGGGGAAGACGAGGGAGGAGGAAACCTTGGACCTCTAAACCAAGCAGCACTCACAAGTACAGCCCAGCCTAGACAGACGAGCGGAATGTATACACGGGTATATGGGCCAGTGGTTAGGGGGCCAGTGCATACATCCACAGGAGGCTTCAAATGCCTCCACACAAACACTTGTAGTATGAGAAACAACAAGAGGAACTTACCCTCCTGCTAGCTGACACCAACCCAGACATAGTGGGACTCACTGAAATGTGGTGGGACCCAATGCATGACTGGGCAGTGAATAGCAAGGGCTATAGGCTGTACAGGAGGGACAGGACAGGGAAGAAAGGCGGGGGTGTGGCGTTCTACATTAGGGAGGAATACACATCCTCACCAGGTAGCGCAGAGTCAGAGGAGGGGCACACAGAAGTGCTCTGGGTTAGAATACAAGGCATTCGAGGGGAAAGAGACTTAATGGTGAGGGTCTACTACAGACCACCCAACCAAGGGGAAGAGCTAGACCAGAAATTCTTAAGTCAGCTCATGGAGGTAGTTAGGTCAAAGGATGTGGTCATGATGGGTGACCTGAACTTTCCAGACATCTGCTGGGAAGAGCAGTCAGCCAGGTCTGACTGCTCACGTAGGTTCCTAGCCAAAATGCAGGACTTCCATCTAACCCAGGAGGTGCACAGCCCCACCAGGGGAGATGCCTTGTTGGACCTGGTGCTGGCCATGAGTGATGACCTGGTGAGGGGGCTGCGGGTGCTCGACCACCTGGGCAACAGTGATGATCACCTGCTGGAATTCACCATCCAGCGCAAGGTGGCAAAGGCCTGCAGCAAGGTAGCAGCCCTAGATTTCAGGAGGCCAGATTTCAATGAGCTAAGGAGAATAGTCGGGGAAGCACTGAGGTCCTGGAGGGGAGGGGAGCCAAGTGTCCAAGAAAAGTGGTTGCTCCTTAAGGAGACGATCCTCCAACCCCAAGGGGAGGTAATCCCAATGTGGATCAAAGGAAGCAGGAGAGCACACAAGCCCCCATGGCTCACCAAAAGCGTCCAGGAATGTCTTCTAGCTAAAAGGGAGGCTTACACCCAATGGGAGGGAGGAGCCATCACCAGGGAGGATTATACTGCAGTTGCTCGGGGATGCACGGGGGCAGTCAGTAAGGCTAAGGCGGAAATGGAACTGGGACTAGCTTCCCGGATCAAGGACAACAAGAAGAACTTTCTTAAATATATAGGGGGTAAAAAGAATGCACTGGGTAATGTGGAGCCTCTGCAAGGAAATTTGGCCATCGCACCAGATGACAAAGTTAACGTATTTAACAATTTCGTTGCCTCCATTTTTCTGAGCAGGGACTAGGTCACCCTCCCCACTGGGACCCCTGTAGGCCCCAGGGTAGGCACACCCAGGCCTAGGGTCAGTGAGGGTCTAGTCAGGGAACTTCTGGAGGGACTAGATGTATTTAAATCAGCTGGTCCAGATGATCTCCACCCCAGAGTGCTGAGGGAATTAGCTGAGGTCATTGCAGGACCCCTGGCACGGCTTTACGAGCACTCATGGTGCTCTGGTGTGGTGCCAGAGGACTGGAAGAGGGCCAATGTGGTTCCCATCTTCAAAAAAGGGAGGAAAGAGGACCTGGGAAACTATAGGCCAGTTAGTCTTACCTCGATCCTGGGTAAGCTTTTTGAGATAATTATTCTGGCACATGTCCACGAGAGGCCAGCAGGGGAAATTATGCTTAGGGGCAACCAACACAGGTTCATTAGAGGCAGATCCTGTCAGACCAACCTGGTGGCCTTCTATGACCAGGTTACCAAATCCTTAGATGCAGGTCTAGCAGTGGACATAGTTTTTCTGGACTTTTGGAAGGCCTTTGGCATTGTCTCTCACCCCATTCTCATTAAGAAACTGGGGGACTGTGGTGTCAACACCTACACAGTCAAATGGGTCACCAACTGGCTGGAGGGCCGCACCCAGAAAGTGGTAGTGGATGGGTCATTTTCAATCTGGAGGGATGTAGGCAGTGGGTCCCCGCAGGGCTTGGTCCTTGGGCCTGCACTGTTCGACATCTTCATCAGTGACTTGGAAGAGGAGGTAAAAAGCACCCTGTTCAAATTTGCTGATGACACTAAGATGTGGGGGGATGTGGGCACATTAGAAGGAAGTAATAGGCTACAATCGGACCTAGACAGGTTACAGGGGTGGGTGGATGAGAATAAGATGGGATTCAACACTGAC
>NW_017728920.1:1517022-1538341 GCF_001723895.1 Crocodylus porosus | reverse complement strand
CTGGCTTCTACCCTGGGGGTCTTTAAGACAAGGCTTGACAATCACCTTGCTGGGGTCGTTTGACCCCAGTACTCTTTCCTGCCATGGCAGGGGGACGGACTTGATGATCTGCTCAGGTCCCTTCTGATCCTACTAACTATGAAACTATAATATGGTTTGAAACTTGGCAGGCTTTGATCCACCACGAACACAACAAGCTGATGGATTTGATAAATTGGGTCACAGCATCACACCAACTTTCAAACTGTCAATGTGAAAACCAGCAGAGACAAGAATTGTTCCAGGCAATACCTGCAAAGTTGAATCAGTACTACAAATACAAGCAGTCACTACCAACACAGTTCAAACAACCGGCTTCATCCTTTTTTAATGCTGTTTGCATTTTTTACCTTAATCAGCTGCCTTTTCTGAGTTTTGACCATCAGCTACTGAAATCACTGTCTGGATGGCAGAAAGAGCATGACAAAGAACATGCTGCTTACATGAAATTTATTAAAAAGTTCCATATGCCTTTGATTGTGACTGTGTTTTGGGAGTCTGTTTCTGATCAGTTTCCACATTTCTACAACTTGGCAAAATACTTCCTTTCCATTCCAACTAATTTAGTGGACACAGAATATGCAATCTCAGCCTATGGACAGGTGTTCAAACCACAGAAACAGAAGATGTCAGTTGTTACTACCAGTGGAAGCTGCATACTAGCTTTTAACAACTAACATGATTTTTTCCTATCAAGGTTAACACTATTTAGTATTACTAAACTTTTTGTAGAATGCCCTGATGATGCCAATAATAAATTATGATTATATTAGTTACGATTCATATTGTATATAAATGTTATATTCATAGTACATTTCAATTTAGATTTAAATTTGATGCTTAGATTCATATATAATAATGTGGTAATTTATTGATATTTCCATGGACTTTGCTATTTAATTATGCTGTGGTTGTTGCCTCTAAGTCAATGGGCAGCAAGGGGAGGGGCTGCCAGGGCCCCTTGGGCTATAAGTGGCGGGGGGCTCACCACTAAAAGACCACAAAATCAGCTCTTCAGGCTACAAACAGCCCACAAAAAATCCCTTTGTTTGCCATGGGAAAAACACATTAAAACCCAGATTTTCTCGTTTTAAGGAAAATATCCTCATCCTTCCTTCACCAGCAAATCACCTCACAGACCCAATCTGCCAGTAGTTGGGCCCTCCTGGTCCATACAGACCTCAGGGCACCTAGTGCCTTATGAGTAGGGATCCGGGATTTCCATTCACCGTGGAAAAAACTCTGTAAAACTTGAATTTTCTAATTTTAAGGAGGAAAACCCAGATTTTCTCCGTTAAAAGAGAAAAATGCAAGAAATGGTGGGTTTCCCCTTGCAGGCTGACAGAGTACCAGCCTTCCAGGAGCTGGGGAGAGCAGGAGGAGGGGATTCAGGCAGGGGGTACCAAGTGCATGTCTAGATAGTACACACGCACATGGTCTAGATAGTAGCTCCCTCAGGTAAGTCTGGAGAGGGGATTGGGGGAGGGAGGGGGAATGATGCCTTCATAGTGAAGGAGGGAGGGAGTTGGGTAGGGCTGGGGCTGTTACCCAGTCCAGGCAGTGCGTGGGGCTTAAGGCCTGGGATGGGGCTGCATGCCAGTCCCTAATCCCCTGCATGTCCACGGGATTAGGGGCTGGCTCCCTGCTGCTGTGTGCCCTCCCAAGGGGAGAATGGGGGCACATGCCCTCCATATTTTTGCATGGGATGGGGGCAGGCTGCCTGCTGCAGGCTTAGGACCCCACACTGCTTCCCTTCTCTGGGGTCTCCACAGCCTAGTAGGAAGGACCCAGCGCAGCAGGACAGAGCAGGACTGGGAAGCTTCATGCCACTGCCATGAGCCCTGTGCTGCCATGGTGAAGTGCCCTCTGCCCACCTGGCAGCAGCAAGAGGGCTGCCTGCTGCAGGCTCAGGCTCCCTGTCCTGCTGCCATCCCCTGGGGCCTCTGCAGCCCAAAGGGTGGGACCCAGCCCAGCAGGGCAGAGTGGAACTGGGTGTGAAAGCTTGGTGCCACCACTGCAAGCCCTGCGCTACCACGGCAAAGCACCCTTTGCATGCCCAGCAGCAGCAAGAGGCACAACTCTGAACCACTATCCTGCTGCTGCTGGGTGGGCAAGGAGCACCTCATCATGGCAATGTGGAGCTCGTAGCAGTGGCATCAAGCTTCCCCACTCTGATCTGTTCTACCACACCTGATCCCATCCACTGGGCCACAGAGGCCCAGGGGGTGGGGGAAGGGAAGGCAGCAGGGTGGGGAGCTCAAGCCCACAACAGGCAACCCGCATTGGCCCCCTCCATGGGCTTCATCCCGGCCACTCTGCCTATGGGGGGGGCTGGGTTCTACCGTAATAGCCACCACCTCTTGCAGGCAGCTGCTGGGGCTCAGGGGCTGCTGCAGGGCAGGGGGTTGCAGACCTGGGTCCCTGGCCTTATAGCGCTGGCAGTTGGGGGCCCCCTCTGGCAGGGCTTGGGGGTGGATGGGCTGTGGGTGGGGAGTGAGGGGCACCAGCAGACCCAGGGTGCCCAATGCACAATTAGACTATAAAAGCACTCCAATCTGGTTTTATATCATAAAAAATATATTACAAGTTTGCTAAATAAACTAAGCCATATTTACCTCTCCTGTAACTCCCTTGAAATCAATGAAATTATACAAAAATGAATTTGATCTATCTAGCCACAATGAAGGGAGATTAGCTGAAAATATTCTGTACCTCCTGATGACCTGTCCTCCCTCAGTGTGAGAGCCCAAAGGCTAGAATAAATTCAGAAGCAGATTGAAATCTGTTTGGTCACTTTAATATGCTTGAAATAATTAAAAATCTGTAGAAGCAATGTGTACAATTAAAAGATTCATCTAAAAAACATTGCATTAATTAATAGAATTGTAGCAAAAACCCCAGGTTTTCTTTTTTTTTTAATTTTAAAATGCATTCCCTCTCCTTCCCCAACCATTTCTGACTTTTTCTCTCCCTGTCTATTCTCTATAGATAAGTATAAGTAAGCTAAGATGTAGGATAAACTTTAACATTTTATTCTAAGTAGTATTTTTCTCTCCCCTCTTTGTAAACATGTTCCCTGCTATTTTGATATAGAAATCCACTATTTTATAAGTGATAATTATTATGTTTGTATTGATTTTTTTACTGCTTTTTACTGTGGTTACTGTTTTAGGCCTACATATGTAAGTTAGCATAAGTCATGTCAAGTTTCCATCTTGTAATGTTAAGCCTCCATCTTGTGTCCCCTGACCTATGACTCATACCTATCCCTCCTATGTAACTTGGTTCCTGAATGAATGGGGATGAATATGGGTGCTTGAGAGACAATGGGCAACAGGTCTAAAATAGCTCCCTTTGTATGACCGAAACACCAACACGAATACCCAGATCAATGACCCAGCCATTGAAACCACCCTCAGCATTCAAGAAACAAAAGATGAAGCAACCCACCCTTGTACCAAGGCTGCACATGTTCAGTAAGAACACCTGGAACCTTCTGAAAAAGAACTGACTTTGCCCATAGGAGATCAGGGGTATTCTGCCCCATAAAAAGGGTAGTGAAGACTGACTCCTTGGGATGCCCTCTCCGTCTGGACCAGCGCCATGCCACACCACCTATCTACCCAGAGGCCCTGTTGGCGACCCCCCTCTGGACAACACCTACTGGACAAAGACCCCTTTCCAGACTGGATAGGTAGCTATCACCCCAACCCCTCTTCAACCAAGGACTTGAACTCTGTTTTGCTTCCCTACCTGGACTCCAACTCTTCCACTGAGTCTCTTTCTCTGGCTGCCATTGTGAGAGTCTCTGTGTGTGTGTGTGTGTGTGTGTGTGTGTGTGTGTGTGTGTGTGTGAGTGTGTACGAACCAATAACTTCATGGGGTTGTGCAGACAATCTGATTCACTTTTGATAGCCCCTGTCTACTATTTATTTGTAGTAATGCACAGAGTGACCAAGCTGGACAACTGGTTTCTGTGACATAGTATATAGTACTTTGTACTTACTCACATTGTTATCTACTACATTGTATCTACCCATAAAACTCTGTCAGTAAGCCAGGGCTAACCAAACACCAAAAACATCCTTTTAAATTGTGCAAAAAGTTAAAGTTCCAAACTGTTTCCATTTTAAGAGATTTTAAAGGTACCTGTTTAAGGTTTTCCACTTTGTAATCAAAAAGGTTTATGACAACTATTGTCAAACCTCTTATGAAAAGGTACTTGTTTAACAAAAAGATCACCCATAGAAAAGGTTTCTATTTTTTTCCAAAAATAAGAAATTTAAAGAATAATCAAGTTACCTCCAAATATTTAATTTTTAAAACAATTTAACTCAAAATTGTGATTTAAAAAAATGATCAGTTCTTCTGCTTGACCTGGAGCCATTAATTTATTCATTTCCCCCCTAAGGTGTAGGTCCTTCAGATTCTGTGAAAGCTTTCTTTAAGTATCAGACTCTTGTACAGGTGACCCAAACCTCAATAGATACAAAAGAATCAGTTAACAGCAAAACTTGTAGGCGTGACAGCGGTCATATTACTTCAGAAGCTCTGCTACTGGTCGCTCAGAGCAGCAGTTCTCAACTGGAGGCCCTCAGCCCCGTAGGGGACCATGAGTAGCTTTTAGAGGCTCCGCCTGGCCTGACCCAGCATGGGGAGCAGCTGTCTCAGACCCCTGGGTCTGAGGTGAGTCCTAAGGAAGGGGTGGAGACAGGCCCACCCCAGGCCCACAGCCTCCATCTCATGGGCAGTTCTGTAGATAGATGGATGGGCAAGGCTCTGCACTTTTGCTGTTCAGATGAGTGGGGCCCTGTGGCTACCTCCTGCTGAGCCCCACACACTGCACTTAGGACTGTGTGAGTAGGGTTAGGGAGCTGGGTAGGTCCTCAGGCAGAAAAAGGTTGAGAACCTCTGTCTCAGAAGATTTATCTTACCCTCCGTACAGGGAACAATTTCTTTCCAAAAAACAAACCAACTTCAGATATGACATTAGTAACAGCAACAAATATAGCAGACTGTCTCCTAAAAGGCCAAGAACTAAGGCCATCTCAGTCAACTGGACTCAACCAGGAACTGTACCTAAAAGATTCTTTACAGTATTTCAACCTAAAGTAATTTTTCGTTGTCCAAGTTTTACTTACAAAGATATTGCAAAGAAAAAGAATCAGCATATATAAGAAATGACTGGGACACACTGTATCTCTGTTCTAATTTGCACAGAAAGGCTTGTTAACATTACTGAGACTTACAAAAATGTTTCCCATTTTTTCCTTCTGTTTATTTGGAAAGAGCATGACTGTTTTTAGATGTCTGTTCTTTTTTTATATGTTAAACATGTATTTTTCTTTTAGGATTAATTATTTCTACAGTGTAAGAAATAATCCAATGTAATTCTTTTAACCGGCTCTTAAAATAATTATTTTAAGGTAAATACATCAATTAAATAAGAGCTTCCACCAAAGAGCCATGTATCCTAACACATATCAAAAGTAGATATGCACCTTGCTATAATTTCTGATATATAACTGTGCTTAGAGGAAGATAATATGAAGGTCATTTCTATTTCTTTTTATATTTCATGTTTATATATGTAGAGCACCATTTTTGCTAGAGGAACTGCAATCCAAGCATACATTTCAAGGTTTCTATGAATTGTATGCCTAATTTTGATTTCAGCTGCACCAGCTCTATCTTGGTATAACTTCACTCAGTCACTGATCAGTCAAAAGAATGAATGCAGTAGTAGTTACGTTTTCTTAACAATTTTTTTCAAAGTCTTTTGCTAGAGCCATTCAATGTTGTTAAATTAAAATATTCTGTGGGAACTTGGATTTTGGTCTTTTCTGTTCAGAAATGAAAATCAGGTTATTTTTTTTATATGACACTGTCAAATCAAAGCAAATGACAGCTGTGACTGCTGACTGGCCCTACAGCACTTAAGATTGTTTTCAGTTTGTTTCCAAATCACTAGCATAGTCAAAACCAACTTGTTCAAGTAGCTTTTTAAAGTAAAGCCATGTGAATAGCTTGCCTAAATATGCAGTCCCTACAGCAAAAAGTAAGATGTCTCCTTTGACATCTCATAGCCTCAGTGTTGACTTTTGCAGTATTGTAATTAAGTCTAATTAAGCAGATTTACGGATTCACACTAATGGTTATGTATAAATACATGTCCCCCATAGCTGTTTATTAAAGGCATTCTTCATATCATTTAACTTACCTCAATTATGCATATTAGAATTTTCCTACTGATGTTCTTGCATAGTAATTTTATATAAATAGATGTGACCTACAGGATTTTGAACATTATTCACTTAAGAGCTGAAGATACTTATTTGACATATAACTTAGTTTTCTTTCATTGCTTTTTAACTCATATGTTATTTCAAAAACTCCCTTGTATTTAACATTTATTTCATTAGTGCTTAAATTATACAGGAGTAGAAAGCAGATAATAAAAAAATAGAATTTTGTTTTAATTTGTAATCTGTGAAACATAACCATACCATTTCAAAAAAAAGATTTAGAACATACTTTATAAATGAAAGTATTCATTATCTGAGTCAAAATCCTCCATAATATATAAGCATGCTTGTTACTTTATTCACATGAGTATTACTCCTGAAACTAGTAGGCATACTAATAACGCACACTAGTTCTCTTGTGTTTATGCCTGCACAACCCACTCCTTTGGAACACTTCTTTTATTTCTGATTTAGTGAACGTAAAATCATTAGCAGGACCTTCAAGATGTGGCTTTTTCTTTGTCTTCATTAGTTCATTCTTCAAGTATTTCATTTTTCTTCCATCATCTAGCCAGTATTTTTCTTACAAGAATAGGAAATCGTTAAAATAAAATGGACTTCCCATTCAGAAAACAGAGCAGCATGCTGGATTGCAACATGCTGCAACATGTATGTGACAGAGCAACATGCTGCATACAAGAAGCTGTATAGATTTACACCTTCAGTTATAGCTTACTCTCACAAGTTGCTTCCCTTGGGCCTGCATTCAGCAAACCACCAAAGCCTACAATTAAATCTACTTGACTTAATGTTTTGTATGTTTCCCAGATTTGGGACATATGAGAGGTGCAAAATGTGACACTTCACAGGGAGAACCTTTCCCCAGACCTCACTGGAACACAATGACCTTTGGAATACATGGAGGAAGGAAAGTTGGGGAAACTCTCAGAGGCAATGAGATAGTAACAGTCATTGCAGAGGGGACAAACGTGGTATTTGCTCTGTGTCGTGCTAGCAGTCAAGAAGTTATTTGCGTAAATGGTAATTTAACACATCCATAAGCTGATAAACAGGGTGGATGAAGGCTAGAGAGATTTCATGGAAGAAGGCTATCAGGTTTGATCAGAAAATAATCAGAAAATGTACAAGATCCCCCAGATGTAAGATTTTTCTTTGGTTTTCTATTTAACTAATATAAGGGCAAATTGTCTTACCGGGCTTTGTGAAGTATTCAGATAAAATCTGTTAGGTGAAGTGATTCTTCTGTTCTACTACCATCTTCTTTCCATTTTTACTGAAATTCATTGTTTTGGGTAATTTCACACAGAAAGAAATACAAATTCCTCGGCCTCTTCAGTGGTACTGAGAAGGTACATGGAATTTTGGAACCTAAACCCCAGCTTGTAGTCTCAGCCAATTTGGTCCTATCCTCTGCTATTAAGGGGTACAGTAAATAGCTGAAGCAGGTGAGCAGAGGGAAGAAGCCCAAAAACCAAAGAAAAGATGTCAGTGTGTGTGGGCATGGATAACACTCCCCCTTCATACAGGCTTCTCTTCCCAATTCTGGATTCAAAGCACCTTTGAAAACCAGCTTTCAAATAACTAAACAAAGAAAAAGGATTAAAATGAACTGAAATGAAGAAACAGATGCACAAAGAAATTGAAACAAGCTGGTATTAAAAAAATGAAATAAAAGGCAGTGGTGGAGAAGAGGAAAAGAAGAGAATAGTACAACATGTAAAACTAATACTTCCCAAATCGCCACTTAAATACTGGTCTATCAAGTACACACCTGTTTTCCCCATCCCTGCGCTGAGTGAATGAAGAAACCAGCTTAAAGATACTGTAGTGAATGTGAAAATAGCAGACCTATCCATCACATCTATTGGAAGAGGAGCAAAACAATCCAATAAGCGTTTGTTTCTACAACAGATAAAACCCCCACATCTTTTCCTAAAGTCAGCTGTGCTCTAAGTCAAGTTCCAGAGACAAGGAGGAGTGGAGGCTAGGGTGCCATGAGATTCATGTTTAGGTGTGTTCTTTTATATTCTATAAGTGCTGTCAGTGGCTGATGAGCTAACACGCACCATAGCAGTAGCAGCATTGGTATTTTTTGGGTACGAAACTTCCTTGATTACTTAACAAAATTGTTATTCTCTCTTCTCAGCCTAAGACACGGATTCTGATCAGATAATAGGAGCTTTACTAATGGCAGGTCGCTCAATGTTTGCCAGCAGCTTTGTGCCAGGTCATAATTTTAATTTCTTAAGCCAAATGTAAGGGAATCTTACTATAGTATTTTGGATTTTGATTAATTATGCAAGAAGCCAGCTATATAGTTTTATTGCTGGACCTTTACTGTGGAGCATTTGTGCCAACACAAAATTCTTAAAGGAACATTTGTGCATGGTTTCCACTCTTGAGTTTCAAGCTCCCAGCAAGATAAGAGGGTAGTTACTGATTTGCATGAGGACCACATGACCTAAAAGTGTGAATTCTGTATGAAAGTATCTCCAGAGAAACAAAGTCATTGGTAAATAATTTTTCCTTTTGTACAATTTAGATCCAAGGCTCAAGAAAATAAAGCAGTAGCTGAAAATTAAGAAAAAGGATGAAGAATGATGGTAATTTTTAGATAGTATCACTCACCCCTCCCTTATTGTACCATTTGCAGGGTATAGAAAACTCATATTGTATCTATTAGCATCTCTGGAAATATATAAACATAGGGACCTTTAAAAAGTAAATCATTTAACATGTACATAGATTTGAAAGACACTTAGCAAGTTCTAATCACATGGAAGGATATGAAGGATGGTCACGCTGGCTGTAGAAATATTCTTACATAAAAGACTCTACAAATAAATTAAGAGGAATCATTTCATTATTTTTATTTAATAATTAAGTATTCAGATCTGAATAACAGTTACTGAGGAGCATATACAAATCTATATAGTCATTAAATCATCACAGCAAAGTGAACATCTAATCTGTTCAGAGTTGTGCATTCCTATTCATATTAATGCTTTCACACATGCACACAAAAACGATGCTTTACTTTTAAAGGAACAATTACCAGACACCAACTCCTCTTACTAAGGTTTTACTTGGTTGTTTTCACATCACAGTCTACTGGTGAAGACTTACAGATATTGCTGTCCATTTTGCTTTCTAAATCACTCTCTCTAATATCAGGCATGTGATTACCCTGAAGTGAAAAAGAGAAAAAAGCTGTCAGCTTGATAGGAGTGTTTAGAGGTTGCTCTTTCTTTATGCTGTCACTGAAAATTTAGTCATGAAGAAGAACAGAGCAATAAGAAAATACAAAAAAAAACCCATTCGGTAATAAAACAGTTCTCCTTACACTATTACCATTACTTAAATGGTACAGCAATAGTGATAGGCAGTGTACAGGCAGCACAAAAACTGCCCCTGCCCCTGCCCCAAACTGTTTATAATCTAAGCTATACTATCTGACAACACTCCCTAGAAGTCCACTGCAGGTAAATAAGGGGTGAAATCCACCTTTTCTTACGCTGAGCTCTGACCCTAGGGAAGCCCAGTACTAGCCCTCTGCATCGAGAGAGATCAAATAGAGCACCTGGAAATGGAGGGTCTTTGTACACAGACCCAAACTGATCATTTTTGAGGGGCTCATGCCCTTCTATGTTTAGGAGCAGGTGCATCTACACTTTAATGGCTCTAAAGTTTGGCAACCTCCAGACTGCAGGCAGGGAGGGACTACACCTGTCCTGTTCAGGCAATAGGAAGGGGTGCACTGCATGAATTCCAAGGGCAGATTTTATCCTGTCCTTTGTTCAGTTATCCACTTTGCACCTCCCAAGGACCACAGCTTTAGCATGGTACAAAGGATTGCATGCTACCAGTGACTTCAAAAATAATGCACTTTGAAGTTTTGTACTCCTGGTAGGGTCACCTATAACAGCAAGGTCAAGAGTGAGGTTTTCAGACTAATAGTAATAACAGTCCTCAATGGTGGAGCAGGCAGATGAAGAAAGAATATTTTACAATGGCTGCAAAGGCAAATGAAGGGTGAAATGGAACAGAAACCTCCAGCCACTAGGGTTTCCGTGCCATCGATTAAGGTTTCCTTCCTGTGAAATATGGTATGGTTGCTGATCTGTAATGGCATTCTAATGTTAAAAGAGAACACACATTGGCTTTTTACTTCAATAGCAAGTCCTACAGAGATGGGCAAGTGGCAAAGAGCCAGGTGCTAGTGATTACCAGAAGCTCCTAGTCATGGACTTAGAAACGATGATTGTATCATGGTCATTTAATACTGGGAACTGCTTTGTTTGAAGAGTTAACACACTTACTTACTTAACTCTTTCCTATTTATTCTGCCACTGTGAAGGGTGTGGTGAATTTCATCCTATCAGAGATGTTCCATTTATGGTACTTTTTGAGGGGCTCATGCCCTTCTCCAGATGAAAATCAAGGTTGTTATTTTCACAAAAGCTGTCACAGCAGAGTCAGTAACATTTTCTCCATGCTTTCAATCAAGCACTACTGCCACTGAGGGCAGTTCTAGAATAGTAGCAGGGATAGTGATTCCACTGTACATATCATAATAGGCTTGATACTGACACTGATAATAAGTTTAGCAGGAAAGAGTTTACATCAAAGTTGAGATAGAGTTTTCAATATCATGCAGTTCCCCATGAAAATAGTTTATAATTCCTTAAATAAATGTTTCAAAAACAGGAGAGAATTTTTTTTCTCCAATCAATAAATCTAGACATACTAAACTGGTAGGCTAGATTAGCTATAAGAGAAACCCAAAGACTGATTGTCTGTCCTGGTATCAATGTTATCCTAATTTATTACCTTTTTTCTAATTATATCTTTTTATATCAAAAACTTACTATACAGACATATTACAACATTTATTGCTCCTCCTTATGGCATAATAGTCACCTTCTATTATGAAAATGTATCTTAGAAGAGTTTTTATTAAGCTCAGTAGTAAAGAGAAGCAAGTTGCATTATACCAAATTTATCCCATTAGTATATTTCCATTGAAACATACTGTTATTCTGTAAGAACCTACCTTTTTGTGAACAATATGAAGTTGAGAACATTAGATCATTACTTCAGGATTAATTGATTTCCCAGAAACTGACAAATGAATTTTAGAAATAGCTGCAGGCAAATGTTAATTGGACATATATCTGTCATGCCTCTGAGAACATTTGTCAAAATGAAGATAGGTTCAACTTTCCCTTGAGTTGCAAATGAGACTCTGATCAAGTAGTTTATTTACTAACTTATGTGATAAGTGAAATATCTATCAAACTGGAGAGAACTTTTGCCCAGAGCAAAAAGTTACCACCATGTTGTTAAGCCATGTATTGCAAGCAAGAAAGATAAAGTTTCAGTATCAAAGTTTGTGTTTATTTTTCAAAAGTGCTCAGTACTGGTATCACTGTGCTCCTATTGAAGTCAATGGGGAAAAAAAACCTATGGACTCCTACAGAAGTAAAGCTAGGCAATTACTATATGCATCCTTTACCTATTGAAATAGTACACTTTTTATTATAGACTATCATATTATAAAATTACCCCATCATTTTTCTCAGGGTCCATAATTTGCTACGGACTAAGGTGCAAGCAGCAATTTCATTTCACTTATTGTATAATTTAACTGTCCCAAATTTAACATTCTTTTGGACTTGCACCCACCATAATATCATTATCTGTAGAATTTTTCAATTATTTTTGCATTTGTTTACAGAAGAAACGAAAGTACCTCAAACATTTTCATCCAAGTTATGATTTCTCTGCTAATAGATCTCTCCCTGACTTCATCGGTAATTTTGCATAAAGTAGGCAGGGTTTCGTCCTTTACATTGTTAGCAGCCTGAACAATTTCTTGACAAACTCTCATTGACTCCAGTGGAAGCTAGCACAAGCCCCATGTTAGAGGGCTGACCACTGTGAACAAGGTAAGACCCAACACCACCTAAAAGACCAAACACAACCATGTTTGTAGGATATACATTCTGGGGATGTAAATATCATTTTAAAAATTATCCATTTAACTTCCTCAAATTATATCGGTTAAACTATTAACCAATAATGCATACCTAGTCCCAGCCAGGGTGTGTGGAGGCCTGGGCTGGTGCCAGGCCCATTCTGCCCCACCCTGCCATGGATGAGGGCCACAGCAGCCTGTCCAAAGCAGCGCATGGAACCAGGGGCTGTGCACAGCTTGGACACAGCTGCTTTTGCGAGCCATTCCCCAGGGCCTTTGATAAGGAAAGGAGGTGGAAGCAACCCCTGCCAGACAATACAGCCCACGTGAAGCCATGGGCAGCAGGTGAAGGTCTTTCCTAGACTTGTGCAGCTGGCATGCTGGGAGGGAGGAAACAGACTAGCTATGGGTACTAGTCCCCGCTTGCCCTTTCCCCCTCTTCCTCACTCCTTCCTCCCTCCCACCTGCCTGTTCAACTGCCTTCCTGTTCTTGAAGCACTGCATGCTGCAGGACACTAAGGTACCTGCTCCTTTAAGAGCAGAAACTGCCTAGGGAGAGAGCCCTAAGAGCCAGACAGAAGCCCACAGGTGCAGGTTACTATGGCAACAGGCTAACAAGTAAATTAGCCTGCACCTGCACCCAACCAGCTGACTGGAAGAGGCAGGGCCCTGGGCATATGTAAACCCCAGGGCTGGGACTAGAGGTGTAGTTTTCTGTTAGCAGTCAAGGGAGAAGCAGCTCACCAGAGAAGCTTGACTGCCTGTTCTACTCCTGGTAGCATTAAGGGGCTCCAGGAGCTCTCCAGACACCCTGGCCTACAAGGCACTTAGTACTGGGGGAAGTTTGATTTTACTTACTTATTTTTTAAAGGGACAGAGCACACCCTGAACTCCTTGTATTATGTTATAGCCCAGGGGCTTATATTTGAGTTGCTGTTTATACACTGGTGAATCGGGTTGAGGCTATTGGGGAAGGAGGAGGCCTCATTGGGGGCCCACTATGGTGTGGGAACCTCAGCACCAATGTGGGGTGCAGTGACAAGGGGGTGAGCAGACCCAAGCGCCAGTGTGGGGCACAGTGACAGCGCTGCAGAGAGCCTGGTGAGGACAAGAGGCTGAGCTATAGCAAGGCCCCAGGAGAGGCAATATTTAAATACCATCTGTGAGGCTTAGGGCATGGTAAAGGAGCGGTTTGGAGCCACACATCTAACCCATAAGGCTGAAGGTGTCCTGTGAGGCATCCATTTTGGAGCAGGATCCAAAAGGGGTCTGAGAACCCAAAAGGTTCAGTGGGCTACATCAGGACTGTGTCCAAAATATGAACTTGGGGGCAGCCTCCCTATCTGTTACAGTTACAGCAAGATGTGGCAGTAATGCATTACTGGTATAAATATATTTACTGTTAAACATTTAACCTTTTACATCCCTAATATATATCCTGGTCTATTATATCACCCAGAATACACATTGTGGAAGAAATCAAACTTCGCATTGTGGTTGAATCAGAACTGACAGAGCCAGCTTTTCTTTATTTAAGGCTATACTGTGATCACAGGGAGAATTCCATACAGCAAGGGGAATCACCCACTTGTCTGTTTCAAAAGATTTCTCAGACTCTCTAAGTTTACAAGCATATTTATACTAAAGACAGAGAAAAAGATAAAAAATACACCTTGGAGAAACAAAACAATAGTAAATTACACAGAAACTTAGAAAGTTTACTTAAACAACTGTCTATGGATAGGGCTATCCCAAGGCATGCAGGAATGCACAGGGCAAGATATCAAGATAGCCCAAGGAATGCAGATTCCTTATCTCAGAACATTTGAATTAAGCAGTATCAGCATGTCTGGTCTTTGTCTGTTTTTTTAGTCAAGTAAGCCAATTACTTCTACAACATACACACACAGTTTTTGAGACAAATTAATTAAAAACTTGTAAGTTGCTGGAAGAGATTACATGCATGCATGGACCAGATCAACAGGCTTTTTCAAGTTTACCAATCATTTTCCATACCCTATCTTTTTACATTATTTTTCTAATAATTTTCATCAATAGGATAATAATAAACATATGTATTCACTCTTCCTCCAAAAGGAAAGCCCTAGGAGTATCAACATAATGTATGCATTTCAGGAGCTGCCACACTGGGTCAAAAAGTTTTAAAAGATTTATCCATTATAAGCAATAAACAATACAAATTTCATGATCAACACAGGCATTTAAATACAGCTCAAAAATGTTATTGATTTTTCAGTAGTTTCTATCTTATGATTAATTGTTTACGCAGCATTCAGTGTTAGGCAGTAGATAACACATTATTCTTAATGTTATGACAATATTCCTTGTCGACAGCTTTTAGCTGTCTACACTTTCAGCAGCAGTCTTGGCAAACATTTCGTGAATGTTTAATGTTTGCTCATTCTTTAGAAGCACTATGTTAAAAATGAAATTTAGTTGGGGAAAAATTTACACACTTTCTGAAGCAGAATTGCTGGTTCACTTGCAGGGCTCTACATTATTAATTTTAAATTAATTTCATCCTCTACCTGTTCATATTTAAAGGAACTTCCTGTACAAGTAGCTCAAGCCAAATACTATATTTGCAGTACCTTCCCTGCACATTAACTAAATTGACAAAATCAAAGGCACATTGTCTACAGCAATAACTTGGTTAGAAAAATACTGATTTTTTTTCTAAGCTAACCAGTTTGATTTAAATGTAAATATTTTATTTCTATGACACATCCCTAATTTCAGTAAGTAGAACAGAAGCCAGTTAGTTTAGTGGCTTATGTAAAGCAGGATTGATTTGTGCTTCTCAAACATGAGAAATCAAGTACCTATCCAGTTATGTTTCAAACATACACTATAAAATAGTACAAGTACAAAGGAGTCTACATTAAATACAAAACAAAATGGATGGGTATTTTTTGTTCCTAGCTTAGTAATAAGGAGTTATTTAGTTAGCATAGCATAGCCACTGGTTTGCTGTTGAAGATGTCACTTCTCTCATTTTTATCTAAATATTCATGTAAATATAACTTTCAGGTTTTTAATATTTCTCAGTTTCTAAATTTGACTTCATAAGTTACAACAATGTTATTCTGAAAATAGAACACCTACTGGTTAAGAACAGGGTGGAGATACACTGTTCTTGTGGCTAAAGGGAACAGGACTAGGAGCAACAGTCTCAATTTGTAGTAGAGAAAATTTAGGTCGGAGATTAGAAAGAATTTTCTCACTATGGGGTGGTTAAGCATTGGAGCAGGCCACCTAAAGAGGCTGTAGAATCTCTATGTCCAGAAATTTTCAAGAGCAGGTTAGACAGACACTTGACTGGAATATCTTAGTCAGAGACAGTTCTGCCTTGAGCAGAGGGCTGGACTATATGACCTCATGAGATCCCTTCCAGCCCTACTTTTCTGTGATTCTGTATTACCCCATCTCAAATTTTCTAAGTCACCAAACTCTCCACAATGTCAAACAGCATGCGAGGTTCTTTGGGTAAAACGTGATATATTTTATTAGACTAACTCAATAGTTGGAAAAATTGTTCTTTGCAAGTTTTCAGGTTCAAATACCCTTCAGGCCTGAAGAAGGGTGTTTGAACCCAGAAGCTTGCAAAGAACAATTTTTCCAATTATTGAGTTGGTTTAATAAAAGATATCACATTTGCCCAAAGAACCTTGTCTGCCTATGTCCTTAGACCAATACAGCTACAACCAACAACCTAAAACTGCATCCAAATAGCATAACTGGCATAAAAGAACGTAACTCAGCATTATCTGATTTTAAAAAGTACAAGAGATCTTATATGATTTTAAAAAGTACAAGAGATCTTATATGAGTCATGGTTTCTGAAAACTTCGGTTAAGTGCATTAGCTTTGCACCCTACCATTATAGGCCCACATGTCACATGTTGATATTCTTTCATATCATCTCTTACAACATGTAAAACTTGAAAAGTGGACTGCCTACAGAAGCTGTTTTATTTGAACCCTCAACACCTGGTGAAGATCCACCACTCCTGTTGGGATGGGAGGTGGGGAAGGCAGTGTTTACATGTGTGCCCAGGACTATAGCATGTTGAGCCAAGGAAATGTAGCCCTACCTAGCAGACAGTCCTGGGCGTCAGCTTGACAGGACAGCCTGGAGCTGCTCCACCTCAGGTCAATGTGCTGTGGAGGGGCTGGCTGGGGCACGAGGGTGTTATAGATGGGGGCTAACCAGCAGACAGCTTCACACTATAGCAACCTCATGCCCACTCAACCCCAGCCACCGTTTACACGTGTTGCGGCACACTAAGTAACTCTGTCATAGAATAGTACTTGTGTCTGGCAGTATTATCCTATGGCAGTGTTCATTAGTTTATTCTGGCCTAATAGCCCTGCTCATGTATTGAAGTGTTCCCTTCACTGTATATTTGCAGTGCGGGGGCAAAATTAGACCCATGGATATCCAGGGGTAAAAAACAAAACAAAACAAAAAAAATGCACTGCAAAACAGTGGGGCAAGGCACACTCTGGGACCATGCCCTGAAGCAATTGAAGGCTCAGGTCCTCCACAGAGATGCTCTGGTAGCTAGCTAAAGAATGTTTTTTTTGTTCCCACATGTGCTCTTGCAGTGTCTCAAAGGGGGTTTTGCGTCCTCGGCTGGACATGCCCCTTAGGTTCAAAAGATTGTTTTATTGAATCCAGATAACCTGGAACATATGCTTTTTGGTGGCATCCCAAGTATCACTGGCTCAGGTGGTGGGAATTTAACAAAGACCAAAATGGAAGCTGGGGAAGGGCAGGGATAAAAGGAAAAAATAAATCTTTGCTATGATTTTGCTTTTTCCCAACTCTACTCTCTATGGGTAAATGTAAACTGAGAGTCTAAAGGCCTTTTAGGAAGGCCTGGGTTGATAGCTAGTCTTCACACATTTTGGAAGAATCTTCTGCCAACTAAGGCAAAATCTCTTTAAAAAAAAAAAAAAAGAAGATGGTTTTCTTTTCTACAAAATGAGATGCTAAAACACTTCAGTTAATGTGCATTTTCAAAAGAAAAAGAAAATCAAAAAGGAGGGTGCTGCTGTGGGCAAATATTTCCATACAAGAGGAAAATGTGGCTAGTTATTAAGGAGAGCAAATGGAGAGGGACCTAAAAATTCCATTTGGTGCAAAACAAGAATGGTATTTCCAAAATCTGCCATCAAACTGGGGAGAAAATTTACTAAAGTGCAACTTGACAGTATAACCCTACTAAAACTTAGCAAACTAATAAATGTACCAAAATGAATTCTGAAACAATGGCAAATAAAAAAAATACTAAAGAGAGAGAGCACGCACCAGGAAGGCTGAGCACATTGAATTAAATAAATAGGTTTTGTTTCAGCCTGTTTTTATAGCCGTGGACAGATAGGACACTGCAATACATATGGAATATTTCTTCTAGAAACCAATGATTAATACCTCATTCCAAGTAAGACTTATGGAACGATAATTACGCAGACTTGCAAGTTCTGAAGACCACCCCCTGCTGTTTCCACAGAGGTAAAATGTAATGATATCGCCAGTAGGTTTTGTAGTATCATGTTCAGAAATCTCTATGACCACATGATTCCTGAATGTTGGCCATTCTCTTCATGAAATACAAAAATTATAGAGAGCTGCTTGAAGAACAGAAGAGTAAAACATGTATGAAGTACTTCTACTTATGAGATATTTCAAGGACTTGTTTCCTATTCTAACCATCTCTTTTTATCAGAAAAGAAAGCCACATGTGTGGTTTTCCCTGTATGGCAAAGTGTGACTCCCCAAATAGTCACTGTGCTAGTTTCCCCACTTGCTTTGGGCATGCCACCCACCTGACTTTCCTGCCATGCCTTGTTCTTAATTACGATATTAAGGTGGGAAAGTGTCTATTTTCTTGCCCCAATGCCAGGGGGCACTATCTGTGGCTCTGATCCACCTCTACACCACAGCCCAAGCCTCACAGATGGCATCCACAGATGTTAGTCTCACCAGCCCCACACTGAGCCCCAGAATCCTCCAATCAAGACCCTCCATACAGACAGCCTACCCTGCCCTCATTCAGGGCTGCCTAGCTCTCTGAAACTATTTCCCTTCTCAGGCATGGTCCCCTCAGGACCTTTGGCCACACAGGCCTGGGCCTCACCTCCAAAGCCAGTTGGGACCCCAGGCCTTCAGCTCTGGGTGTCCCTCATAATGGGTCCTTGGCCATTTTGACCGTTCTGGTCCTGGCCCCAGAATTGACCAGTCAAGGGTACTATACATCAGTCCTCTGAGCCTGTAGCCCCACTCTCTCCTCCTGGGTTGGCCTTCTGGCCCTACTAGCAGGTCACCCACACAATTGCGGGAGCTGTGGTAACTCACACCATGACTCGTGTTCCAGGGTCTCACAGGGACTCTCACTCCGCCCTGGAGCAGCATGTCACTATGCTCACGCTCTCGCTCATATATATATATAAAAACATACTGGGCTCTCAGCCCTCTGGTTTTTTCCCCCTTCACTGGGGTTCCTCATCTCCACCCCCTCACTGGGGCTACTCATGTCTGCCCCCCTCACTTGGGACTCCACACCGCCCCCCCCCACTTTGGACCACAGGGCTTCCCTCCCCAGTGGGCTCAGGTGGCCATAGTTATGCCTGGCCCCAACTACATTTTCTCAGGGTCTTGCACCCCACCAGGCTCAGATGGCCACAGCTATGCCTGGCCCCCACTACCTCCAAAGTTACATGACCCACCTGGAGGTGAGGGCTAGGTTTAAGATGCCCCTACCTGCCTTTCACTTGGGTGTTAAATGGCCTGGCACTTCCTGAGGGCTCCCATGCCACTGAGAGCTCCACCAGGCCACCCACTCCTGGCAGGGTGCAGTTTTAGGTCAAGCCTCCTAGCCATCCCCTACAGCTCCTGCCCTTACATCCAGGATGATACATAAAGCCTTGCAGCCAGGTGATATTGCTGCATCCTCTGCCAGCAGTGAACTGCCCTGTTTATATGGGTGGCTGGAGATCTAAAATAGCCGCCACAATTGTTGCCCTGAAGAGTCAGGCCAACACTCAGGATCTCAATATTGTGCTGTTAGACCAGAGGGTGTGGTGTACAACTGCACATGCACACATAAAAATCAATTAAGCACACACTCACTAGGTGCATACACCCTATTAGGCATACACACTCGCACTACCAGCTCTGGCATATACACTATACACCCCAAAAGTTAGACATAGGTCACTAATTCGTATATCATGCATACAATGCCATATATATATGGCACACACACACATACATTCATATATACATACATATACACACACACACTCACACTAGCAACTCAGATACACACACATTCAAAATTATTAGTCTGGGTTTACACACACTACACACACCAAATTTAGACAAAATCAGTTACCAGTTACCAACACCTGCACATTCTATGCACATATGTGGATTACTAATTCATATACATACACACACATATATGTATATACACATACATATATGTATTCACTAATTTACACACATACCACCCACCTACAGGAACTCACCTGTGTGTACATAAGTTGGGTGTTGTGATGTGTATGTATGTATGTGTTTGGTGTACCTGGGATACCTATGGAAAGGTTAAGGTAAGAAAGTAGAGGTGTAGGGGGTTAAAGTTACCAAGACCAGGACTAGAACTGGTAGACTACAGGGACCTGGGCTGAAGAACTGAGCCTGGGGGTAACTTTAGGTTAATTGATATTAATTGATTAAAAGACAATGCCCAAAGCCTGCAGAACAGGGAAGCATGCTGGCAGAGTCTGGGACTGGAGCCAAGCTATGGGGGAGCTGAAAAGGTAGATGGAGAGAGGAGGGAAAATGGGACAGAGGGAAAGTGTGGATGTTAAAGATGGGCTCTGGGTGTGGGGAGTGAGAAGATGGCTCCAGGGCAGCTAGAAAAGTTGCAGAGAGCAGCAGTAGGTGCTGGAAGCTGGAGAGAACTGCAGGACAGCTAATAGGAGCTGGGAAGCTGTGGGGGGGTGGAGATTACAGAAGGTGCAGGAGAGGAAGCCTGAAAACAGAGAGATGGGCAGCAGAAAATCACAGGAAAAGCAGCAGGGACAGCAGGAAAGCAAGGAGAGGCTGAGAGGTGGCAGACAAGGGGAGAGGGAATTGGGAGGAGATGGGGAAACTAGCAGAGAGGGTGAGAACTGGAGCTGAGAGAGAGAGAATGAGGCTGGAATTTAAGATAAGGAAAAGACTGGGATTCAGTAAAACATGACCCAACTTGGGGTTGCAAATGACAGTGGTTTTACTGAACAGGGAAGATGGTGACACAATGCCAAATTGGTTCCCTTGCACCCACACAATGGCAGCAGGGGTTAGAGAGGCTTGGTGCAGGGGCTGAAGTCCACTGAAATCCAGGAGGAGGGAGAGAGAGAGAGAGAGGGAGAAAGAGAGTCCAAATTGTAGGAGGAGGTGTGCAGGTAATATCTACCTATCCAGGCTGGAAAGGGGTCCTTGTCCAGTAGATGTTATCCAGAGGAGGGTCATCGACAGGCCCTCTGGGTGGATAGGTGGTGTGGCATGGTGCTGGTTCAGATGGAGTCTGACCACTGGGTCTGTCTTCACTGCCCCCTCTTTATAGGAGCAGACCATGTGTGACCCTAGTGACAGGAGGCATGCCCAGGCAAGGGTCAGCCCCGGCATACTGAGCATGTGTGCTCCATGCAGGGATGTGCAGTTTCAGGTGTCTGTAATGGTGAGAGTTGCTAGTTCTGCAGGGTCTTTTGTTTTTCAAATGCTGGTCTTGTCTCTGTTCCTGGGTGAGGTCAGTGGTTCCTGGATGAATCAATGCAAGGTGATGGCCCAGTCGTTACAGGCCATTCAGTAGAGGCCTGCTACCATTGTATTTCAATCATGCCCAATCATTCTCATTCATTGGGGAACCAATTTACATGGGAAGGGTACAATGAATCATATTGTTGCAACATGGGATGCCCAGGCAGAGGACAGAAGATGGAGGCTTGACATATAAAATGGAAA
>NW_017728920.1:1494624-1516746 GCF_001723895.1 Crocodylus porosus | reverse complement strand
AGTGGATATCCAAAACCAAAAACTTGCTACCAAGTCAAGCACCTGCTGGCTGCTTGGCTCCAGTCTTAAAGTGACAGGCGCCAGCAGTGCCCTGCCGCACACCTTTCCCCTTAAAATGGTACCTAGGGGAGGTTTCCCCTGCTGTTCCTCCAAAGCAGGCACCCCTCAGAACCTGTGAGAGCCCTGAAGCGGCAAGTACCTCCCAAAGGTGCTCCGCCGCACACCTCCCCCTTCTGAATGACAGTCAGGGGGGCTTCACTTGGCTGCCTTTCCTGCTGGCTTTGTCCCTGCCTACTGCAGCACCTGCCATGTGGCGAGCACCCCAAAGGTGCTCCACCGCACCCTGAGAAAGCAGCAACTCTCCCAGTTGTGTGGGTGAGAAACTGAATGTCTGTATGAAGCCAAAGAAGCAAATTGTGCCACAGTGGCAGATTCCTGGTAGAATGTGAGACATGTCAGAGAGAGAAAGAAAGATAGAAAATAAGAGAGAAAGTGATTTACCCTTTCTGCCAGGACATCAGTTGGCAGCAAGAAGAGCTGGGTTCAAATTTTGGGGTACCTCATAAATTATAACTGTGGCTCAAGCCCCCACCCAGAAAATCTGGGAACATTAAATTTGCTGAGGTGTCTCCTGTAAACAAAACCCCTTTTCTCACAAGCAGTATAAACACAAAAACCCAAACTTATTACAGAGAATAAAGCAAAATAAAAGAAAGCATCAAATATAATTTTATAACTCTATTAACTACAGTGAAAAGTCTACAGGTGGCACCCTCTTGGGGAGGCTTCACCCATACCCAGGCAGTCTGGGATTTGGGGCTCCACAGCAGGTAATTCCAGGGGCCTGCACCCCCTATAACTGCACTATAGCAATGGGCTGGCAAGGGGGATGCACACCGGAAAGTCCTGAGCTGCTCCTTGGGTTCAGTGCACTGTGAGGACCTGCTTGAGAGCGTGGGTTCTTCTTCATTGCAAAGGGCCCCTCATTGTTCCTGGAGATTTGGTAGAGTGCTGATCTTTGCTCCCATGGAGAGGTTGAGTGTGTATGTTGGGAGTGACTGTGGCTCCAGCTAGCATGCACATACCTCAAAGCTTCTGGGCTGGATTACATGGCCTGCTGAAATGAAACTGCAGGAGAAACGCCAAAAGAAGCCAGGGTGACTATTGGCCACAGCTGACCTAACCTCACAGCTTGACTAGAGAAAAGGACCATCAAAAGAAGCAAAGGGGAAAAGTCAGGCCTACCCCCTAGGCTAGGCTGCAGGTAGTCTGAGTCCACAGCTCCACTAGGAGTAAAAATGGTGCAAACCTCAATCCCAACTCAAAACATGGGCATGAATGAGAATGATTGGGATAATTCTCCCTCCCTCTCTCTCCTCTACATGAGTTTCCCCTTTTTTTGCTGTCTGCAAATTCCTTCTGCCTGAAAGGAGACTTCACTCTTCAGCAGCCCCTAGCAGCTTCTCCCTCTCCCCAGACCATCTTGGCTCACTTTATAACCCACTGCATGATACCACCCTGGCCTTGTCCAGTCGGGGACTGTCACAGCCCAATCCTACCAATCTGCCTGGAGAATCTTCTGTTTCCTCTGGCCAACGAGTTCAGAGGGTTTTACATACTTTGCCCAGATACAGCCCCCAGCTTGCCATGAGCTGAGCATGCGACCAGAACAACAGGGGTCATCTTGCCCACATAAAAAACACAATATACAACAACCAAAAGCACACACTCTACCATACACAGCCCCAACTGTGTGTCAGAAGAAAGAGAGAGAGAAAGACTTTTGACTTTTATAACCATTTATTAGAGGGAAAGGGGGAACAATACAACAAAACAATAAAGGATAGCCCACACCTGGGCCCAGGTGCAGAAGACAGAATCTAGGGCTAGCTCTCAAGATCCACCTGCACAGTCTAAAACAAAAAATCCGGTGCCATAACAGGCCACTAAGGCCCTTCCTGGAACCCTGTGAAGGGGGGTGAGGTAGGAGGGGCAGTGTCACAGTGCAAGGACCAAACAGCCACCTTCTATGCTGCAGAGCACCCCCTGAATGGCCCAATGCACCTGGAAGGTGGGTACTGTCCTCAGGAGACCCACATAGCCAAATTCCAGTGCCAGGTGTGCTGAGATCAAGAACTGAAAAAGTCACAGGGCATCATCAGAACCAGCCCCAGTGAGTCAATTCCTGTGGCTCTGGAGGTTAACTGTCTTGGCCTGACCAAGCAGAAAGTTGGCAAGGCAGATGACACCCCCCTCAGCTGCCCAGTATGGAAAAGAAACAAAGAGAGAGTCCCCAAGCAATCCAAGTCTAGTGCCTCAAACAAGGCACCAAGGGCAGCAAGGAGCAGCGGCAGCCAGAGGTACCCAAGGAAAGCATGGAATCATCCATGTGGTGGATTACAGTGCCAGTGGCTGGTATCCCATGCAGCAGCCATCAATGGTGGTCTGTGGTCCATTTGGCAATGAGTACTTTATAAAGCCACAGGCAGCTCTGCCATGGCCGACTTCTTCAGGCACTGGGTAGCCAGATGGGACTTGCTGCCACAACAAAAGCACAAAGTGTCCCCAGTGTGGAGGTAAGCCTCATAACGTTGTTCATGAAACCACCAATCTGAAGGACATGGAGTGGGGCAGACTCCAACCCTCCCAGCCAAGAATCATGAACATCTGCTGTTTAAAGGATAAGACATGCCAGAGCTCAGGGACCTTGCTGCCAAGCAGCAGTCTATGGACTAGGCCTGTCACCATGCCATAAGGGCTCAGGCAGTTAGTGAGGTTGTCATCTGAGAGAAATGGGGACAGATCAGAGGCTACCACCTGAATGGCCAGTGTGTCTAACGGCATCACGAGGCAAAAAAACACCTATAACAGACACACCTGGTGCTATCATGACCTCATGCACCAATGAGGGGAGCTGAGAGAAATGATGGGTACAAAATTCACCTGGGCAGCATAAAGGAGATTTTTACAGCCTATTAGCCCCCACACAGCATCAGCACACTCCGACTGAAGGAGGGGTGTGAAGCCAGAGACCAAAATTGGTCCAAAGAGGCAGAATCCCCAGCAGTGGGCTGCTGGGAGATGCCTTCAGCAATTCCAGCAAAAACGGGTTAAGTAGGCAAGGACCCAGAGGGGTGGGGTGTGGGAAGCCTTCTGGTGGGAGGGAACAAAGCTGGAAAAACAAACACTAGAGAGGATTAAGGTAAGCAGTATAGCAGGGAAGAGAAGGGAAAAGAAAAGGCAACAGAGCAGCAATAGTGAGAGGAGGGAAAAAACAAAAGAAAACCAGAGGGAGAGGAAAGGGAAGGAGAATAGGTTACTGCAAAAGAAAGGGCTTTAAAAAGTAAAAAAAGGCAGGAAAAAGTAATGAATAGTGGGCAGCTATGGTGGGAAAGGGGTTGAGCTGTGTGGGGGAGGAAAAACAAAGCAAGAAAAGGAGAAAGGCTCCCAGAATAGACACAGGCTCCCAGAGCTCAGAGGTAACACACCTCTGTCAGCAGCCAGAAAGAAAGAAAGAAAATATTGACATTCTAAAACTGTTTGTTTCTTCATTTCTCCTTCTACCATGGTAGGGACTTGGTGACAAAGAGTAAGAACCTCAGCTTAGTTATTTGTGAATTGCCATATGGACAATAATGGCTGAGCCAGTCTGTTCAGCATTATCTTCCTATGTTATTCTGTATCACATGTAGTTTTTGAAGCAAATTGTTATTTGAGTATTGTCACCAAAATAATATACATGGTGTGCAAATGGGATAAAAATCAGGGTACTTCAGAAATTATTTTGCTCCTGTTTTGTATATTGCAAGATACAATACATACATATAATTTGGCAACTGCTATTCTTTTCTGATAGCAAGTTATGAAAGGATATATTTTCCTCCATATGTATGCAGATTTCAAGGGCAGTGAATTTCATGCTTGTCTTTGCCAAAGAGTTGCTGTGATCTGAATAAATGTTAAACAGAAATGAACCATGCTAGCAAATGAATAAGAAAGAAAACAGAATGCAGTGACAGCAAAATAATGAAAAGCAAATAATGAAGGTAGGGAGAGTAATAACCAAAAGAAGAGCTGTAATCCCTCTCTAATCATAAAAAAACCTTAGAAAACTCTCAAGAATAGGGCAATATGGCCTGATTTTGCTCCCAAACACTCCAATATAATTCCGTTTTCCTTCCCTGGAACTATTCCTGCTTTACATTGATGTAAATGAGACCAAAATGAATCTCCTGGAGCCTGCTCTAGGCATAACTTTTTGCCCCTGAAAGATTAATCACCAGAATCAGTACCATGGGGATGTTCTGTGTCACTGCACTTACTCATTGCAGTCATAAACCGATTGTAATTGGCTGGTTAATGGCAGCTTTGCATTGCCAGAATGGTGGAAAGGAGGAGGAGTGTGGTCCTAACCAAAGGACTGTGCAACAGCAGTCCTGTCTCACTAAACACAAGGGAAAAGAAGCTAAAAAAATGTTAAGAGAAAAGAAACCTATAAAAATTATGCAAGAAACCCAAAGCATAAGCAGGTACTACTGGCAAGATGCCCAGGGGCAAGGCAGTAGTCTGGGTGGGACCAGACTACAGTCTATCTCATTAGATTTTAATTCTCTCTCTAAGTCATAGAATCATAGTCCATCTCACTTAGACTCCCCCTCAGTGAGCAGTATTTATTTTGGACCCTGAGGTTTCTGAAAACCTAAGCACCTTGGACAAAGCGCTTGCTGATTCTCTAGAGGGGCTCAACAAGGTGACTAAGGAAGCAGAAGTTATTTGTTAAGAGTAGCAGCTGGCTATTCTCTCTTTGGAAAGTCCCCTGCCTCCTACCCCTTCCTGAATATACCTGGTCTTCTCAGGCTGTTTGCTCTTTTTTTTCCTGTAAAAAGATAGAACTACTTCAAACTGGCTTCCCATCTCTCTACTCCAACTGACTTCAGCAGGAATTGGCTAATAAGAGAGAAGCAGTTGCAAAAGGCCACAGGCTTTCTTGTTTTCTACAGGGAAAAATTTGGGCTAAGTGCTGAGACAGTATAGTGATGAGCACAATATAAGGCACATTCAAATAATCTGAAATAATTCTACCAGGTTCATTCTCTTGGTAAAAAATTTTTTTTAAAAACCCAACCCAGAGTGGTACATGCATAGATATTCAAAGACTGAGGCCCTGAAGAGCAGAGAGCTTGCAGTGCTAACACCAGGCAGCCACAGGGGGCCCTGAGCATACATCTCAGCATGCCCTGCATGCTCCATTAGTCAGCCTGGTGACAGACGGCAGCAGTGTGTATGGCAGCCCTAATTGGCTGACCCAAACTGCCAGTGGTCAGCCTGTGTTTCAGAATCCAGCAAGAACACACGCTGTCTCCCAGAAGGAGACAGCAGGTAAGCTGGACGGCTTTTAAGAGAAGCCACAGCACGTACAGAAATTTGTTTTCCCAGGTAAAACTCTCCTGGGAGAAATTTAGCCCTGGTTCTTCCCAGGTTATTTTTCTCACAGAATGTCCCAGAATTTTTACTCAGAGAGAAAAAGCCACATGTAAGGTTTCCCCTGGGAAAGCAGCAACTCTCCCAAGAGAAACTGAATGTCTGTATAAGGCCAAAGAAGCAAATAGTGCACTAGTGACAGCATTCCTAGTGGAATGTGAAACACATCAGAATGACCATTCAAAGACATTTATAGACATTTTTCTATAGATTTTACTACAATGAAAAAATGTATATGGGAAAAAATATTAATTATTTTTAAGGCTGGTTGTACCTACAATGATGTTCCTTGCAGCAGGTTAGACCATTTTCTCAAAAATAAAATATCAATGAAATATGCTATGCTGTCAATTGCAAAATGTTTTGTAGAAGTGCATTGGCATTGACTTCCACAAAATTTTGGTAAGCTCTGGGACAAGAGTGGACATAGGTGGATGGTTTGAGCAACAGACTGAGAAGTAAAAGATATAATCTCTATCATAAGATCATAGAGAAGTAAGGCTGAAAGGGGCTTCCCGAGGTCATCTAGTCCAGCCCCCAACTTCAGGCAAGATTATACCTATCCAAACTATCGTATACAATCCATAATCTTTGTAAAACTGCCATCAGCCCAACCCTGATACAACATAATACCCTAATCTGCCAGAAGTAAAGCAGGGGAACTGAAGCAGCTTATGTCCTGCTACCATCAGAAGGTTGTTAACGTATGCTCAAAAGATCCCAGATACAGGGTGATGTCATTACAAAGGAAAGCAACTGCCCCCCCCACCCCACCCCACAGCCCATACCAATCTGACCATGAGATAAAATTCCTTCCTGGCCCCAAATACAACAATCGGTCTGGCCCTGAATGGAGGGGCAAGACATCCTAGCCAGGAATGTCTGGCTCTGGTCCCAGCAGGAGAATTGGCACACCCCAGTCAAAATTCCCAGTCTTGGCTGTAGTCAACACCCAGTGCCTCTAGGGGAGGCTCAAAAATACCCTGACACATGTAGGAAAAAAGGAGGTGTGAGAGAAACAGAAAATCCCAGAAGCCTGAGAAATAACCATAATAGAACAGAGGCATAGCTACACTTAGATCATCCCTGACCAGTGGCTGTCCACTCTCTTCTTGAACACTTCCAGTGATGATGAGCCTACAACTTCCCTAGGCAGTTTATTCCACTGCTGCAATTTTTTAACAGTAAAGAAGTTTTTACTGGTATCCAACCTAAACCTACTTAGTTGCAGCTAAATGCCATTGATCCACATCCTCTTCTCTGCAGCAAGAGAAAAAAGATGTTCTCTATCTTTTTTATGGCAGCCCTTCAAGAATTTGAAGACGTCTATCAAGCCCCTTCCTAAGTGCCATTTATACAAGCTGAGATAAACAAAGCTCTTGGGTCAGAGGCAACGACTTTTATTAGACCAACTAAATAGTAGCAAAAAAAAAATGTTTTTTTCCTTGCAAGCTTTCAGGTACAAACACCTTCTTCAAGCTGAGGAGAATTCAAAAATTGTAAAAGTTCTCCTAGGTAGAAAAGAAATTTCATTTTGCACAGGGGAGGTAGATGGTAAAAGTTTATTCCCCTGGGTACCTTAGAGTCCTTTTGTGAGAGCATTATTCTGTAAAGTGCAGATTAGACAGGCTTTTTCCCTGGAAGTGTTTGATGTCAGACAGGGAGGTAAAAATTTCTTCTTTCTTTGTTAGCCATGAAGTTTACATTTCCAAATGCCTAAATATGATATCTTCCATGTTTCAGGGATGTATGTTATATGCCAAGCTCCTTTGGCCTCTGCTCATATGACTTCTTCCCAAGCCCTCTATCATCTCTGTTACCCACCTCTGACCCTCTCTAACTTCTCCATGTCCTTTTTAAAATATACAGACAGAGGCCAGAACTGCACACAGTACTCTAAATTAATCCTAAGTGCTGAGTAGAAAGGCACTATCACTTCCCACATTTTGCACTTAATACTTCTATTTATGCATCCCAAAACCGCATTCACCTTTTAGGCAGCTGCACCACACTGTAGACTCACCTTGAGTCTGTGATCTACCAAGTCCCTGCCCTGCCAGATACAGAGTGATGCTGAAGTGAAACTTTGATCTAGAGGAGGAACTTAAGCTGAATCTCAGTGTGCCCTAACCCCGAGGCTACCCAATGCCTGTACATTTCCCTGTTTTTGTGAAATGATAGAAAGGTTTTGTTTTCCTTCTGACATGGAGGAAAAAACCTGCAAAACCTTAGAGGTTATCATGACTCTAGGAAGCACCAATTGTTTTCTGAATCTGGAGAATAGCTTTACAAATTTCATGTCCAAATCAAGTTTTGGACAGAAGTAAATGCTGGATAATGTCATCTTTCTATATTTCTAATCAGGACTCCCTCCCCAGCCTCCCAGGCATGCACACAGGATACTTGGAGACAAACTTGTACAGCCAAAAATTTCATTATGATTAGAAATTATATCTTGTAAATTGTATAATCATTCAGTGTACACCTTGACTTTAATATAGGTAATCTAAAAAGATATCTAGTTTACAATCATTCAAAATTGTTGTTATCATAAAAATGAAAAGGGCTCTCAGAGAGCTGATATACGTTCTTTTGTGGTGTCTGCAGCTATAACAACAAACCAATACCCAGCTTATGTAGAGAAAATATTCATTGTCCTACTACCAAATGAGACAGCCTATTCACCATCCAGCCTACTACCTAGCTCTCTAACAGAAAACATAGCAGACAGGGTGACTTGCTACCTTCCTGGTTTCTATCAAAAATTTCATTGGAATTATTATACTTCCCTCAAGTATATCAATTGCATTAGACCGATATTTTCCAAACTGAAAAGTGTTCTATCAGAAAATCTTCAACCAGAGCTACTCATTACCTTTCTTAGCTCTTTCAAGTCCTTAGCTGTCATGAAAATGATTTTATTTGAACGTATTAAAAATATTCAAAGTATCACAACTGACCTATGCTTGAATCTTTTTTTGTAAACTAAATTTTCTTTGTGTGTTCAGTATATAATTTTCGATGGTCTAATTTGTTATTTCAAAATCAAATGTTTTCAAACTTGGCACAAGTAAAGAAGAAAATGTGATTTGCACCAAGCCTGATTTTTTTAAATTAGGTTTATTGCTCAATTTCTCCAAATATTTAAAATAAAGTAGCTTATTACACTGACTAGACCAGAAATAATATTAACATGATATAAAGGTGAAGTGGAAGGAAATTATATTCTACCCTCATTAAGCTACAGTAAGTCATTTAAAACTGAAGAATGTTGCACTTCTTAATTAATTTAAAAAATATTACTCTTAACAGCACTAAGTTTTCACTGCTATTAAAAGCTGTGGTAGAATAAAAAGAGAAAAGCCCTGGTAGAGTTAAGTAATCAGGCAAGGGACCAAAGTTCTCAGTCCTTTCTGATGCAAAACAATTAGTATAAGACTTTGATACACCTTAACTCACATTAAATAGTATCTCAGTCCATAGCCGATTACATTCAATTCAATAGGCCTAGCCCTGGAGTTAAATGATATTAACTTGTAAGTGAGGATATTAGAATTTGACCCTCACCAGAAACAAAGCATTTGACTAAGTTAGTTTTTGGATTCTTTTTCTTTTGTTCGTTTTTTTAAGTCACCCTAGAGGTGCTGTGAGAAAGACTGGAAGAATATAATTTTAAGTTCCTTATCAATGTGTTTAATATTCCAAGGGGAAAATGTGGTTTCTTAGACAAAAGGCATGATTTTTAATATGTTAACATTTCTAATAATAATAATACCTGCATAAACATCAAGCTGCTAATGATTCATATTTTTTCCTTAAATGAAAATGACTATTGCATTGGAAGCTTAGAACAAGTTTTACTTCCATGGCAACAAATATTACTTTCACAACTGCAGAGGTAACTTTTAAAACATTGCACTCATTTTCACTCTTCTCAGAATGCAATTTTAAATGAAATTCCATTTTCAGTCTCCCCAGAAGAGAGCAAATGCCTTTTTGGAGTGAGAATGCAGTGTTACCACAGCAGTTATTTAAAAATGATAAAACCAGAAGTGTGTGGATGGATCCTCTAAGGATTTGCCCTGAGCCAGTAATATGGTTCAAAGGACTGACGTTCACAAATGACTTTAGATAACATCTCATTCTCTAGTCTAGTAAAATCCAGTCAACATATAATTGATATCCAAAGTGAGAAAGTACTTTCTTCCAGCTGATCCGTAGAGTAGGGCTGATATTTGACCCAGAAGAAGTTGCTGGCACCATCTTTAGTATTCAGCTGTAAATAAAGGTAGTCTAGGATGTAGGACAAAAAACCCAAGGACCAATAAAAGAACAGTGATAACCTTTTGAACCCTAACTGAACTAAATGTTGACAGGGTAGAGAAACTTAGAATGGGTTGATGGAGAGCTGTTGACATAAGTTAAATATCTGCATATTGAGGACCACAGGATGGTCCATGTGAGGTGAGACCAGGGCTACAAATTGAACAATATCCTCTTTCTAACAGTGGCCTGACCCAGACAGGGAAGAGGGTGGATGGACAAATGGAAATAACCTGCCTCTAGGAAATCCATCTTCCTAACTCCCACTAATGAGAGGTTGTTTTTTCCCCTCTAACATAAGAATTTATTTCCTGTCTAAATCATTTGGTAATCTGCTTTTGTTTTAATCTTTCTGATTGCAGCTTCAGAGGCATTAGCCATAAATATATCCAGAATATAAAATTTCTGTGTACAAATTTTATTTTGGATCCCATGCTCTATACAGGCCCAGTCAGTGGCAATGCATAGGGGGTCCACAGGGGTGCACATGCACCCCCTAAGAGCACCAGTGAACCCCCTGACTGGCCACACTCGCCACCTAGGTGATGGACAGGGGGGCAGGCAGGAGTGCCGGTGCCCCCCCTGCAAGCACCGGCCACAAGCAGCTGCAATGATTGGCCGCTACAATGGCCATTGTGGGACTGGTCGCAGGGGGGCATAGGCCCCCCCAACTAATGTAGCACCAGTAGCCCATGGGCCCAGTTTAACACACCCTTTTTTACTCACAAATTTTAATGTCCTAGACAGTATCCTGCCTCAGCAGTACAAATCTGTGTTAATCTGTTTTGATTACAGTACTTGGATAGAATGGAGTGTGGTTGGGAAATGACTTGGTTGTATTTTACCATAAAGGACATTCTTTCTTTTTGATTAGCTAATAAATAGCATGTATCATCCATTCATTTGTCAACAGATATTTTACCATTCCTGATTTACCACTATGATTAGGGACCTAAATTTGGAGTAGTTGCCCCCCAGTTTTCTGGTCCCAGTCTGGCATCAGGCACCATTTTTGCAGTGGAGTGTGGCAGCCCCCCCATCCCCATTCCTCTGATTGGTCAAGGGTCCCCTCGGCCAATCAGAGGTGTGGGGGTGAGCCAGGGGGTGGGGATGCCATGCTCCACCACAAAGTTCTTCCTCTTCTCCCTCTTGTGCCCACCTAGTTTGGTATAGGTGCTCTTTAGCAGCCTTGGAGTGCACGCCCAAATCAGGCCTCAGGGCGTTTCCCTGAGACTTGGGGTTTGGGCTGTGTTCAGCCCTGAAGGATGCCCCAACACTCTCCTGCCATGACTTGATCTTCCATTCAGTAGTGGGACTCTCCCTCATGGAAATTCATGGACCAGATGTTGCCGCTTGTGGGCATTCTTGGGGCTCCACCTCCCCTACATCCCAGCCATATGCCAGCCTTCAGAACAACCAGATGATGGGTCACTGGCTTATCTCCTTGATGTTTGCTCCTGCTCTTGTCTCCTCCTGCCTGTCCCTCAGTGTCTTTCTTCGCCCCAGATATCTACAGAGTATGGAACCGGCCTTCTCTCAACCTCTGCCTTGGCCCTGTCTCTGAGTCATCATGTTCAATGAAATGGCCTCCTTGCTTCTTCTTGACCCTTTGGGTCAGTTGGGGTGCCTCCCCAGTTGAGGCTCTGAGTACCCTACGAGGCCCCAATGACAACCAATAAAAGAAAGGAGAAAAAGGAGAAAAGAAAGAAACAGAAGGGGTTCGGGCTACATCCCGCCCCACTCACGGGTCCAGCATCTGTGGTCATCAGGATCCCTCAACACCATCCTCCTTGACTCGGCTATTCAGCCAAGCTAGGCATGTACCCTTTTAAGGGAGCAGGGACCCTTCTCGTAGGCCCCACTTTGAACTCTCACAGCTGTCCTTCTCTGGCAATCCTGTAGTCTGGGGGACAGTCTCTCCCCCTGCCTCTGGATTTACTGCCCTCCTCTTTGTTTCTCTGCTGCCAGCTTTTAAATCTGCTGGGTGGCAGTTTGTGATGACATCATCCACCAGTGTTGCTCCCAGCTGCAAATAAAAGCAGCTGATGATCCACACCGGAGGCTCTTCTCGGCACAGTGCAGTTTTCCCTGCTGGGGGTAAGTAAGCCCAACTCTTTAGGGCTTTTGGTTTTCTTTTCCTGGGATCTTATCGCAGGCCTGGGTCCTGCCATGGGAGGGGTTCCCAGGACCTTCACCTGTGTCCCCCTAGGACACCTCCCTTCATCCCTCCCTTCCTCCCTCCCTTCATGCTTCAAGACATCAGGGCTTTGCACCCTTTTCTGTCTGCAGATCCCTTTTCCCCCACCGCTTGCTGACCATTTTTGCACTTCTTCATGGTCCCATTTTTTCACCAAGGCTTTTTCCCAAGGGACCTACTAATTTTGTGGTTTCAGCAAAAATCGTGAAACTGATTTTTTTAAGTCTCTAACTATGATCTAGGAGAGCATATAACTCATACTATACGGTACAGAGTTGTTTCCGCTTTCACTGTCAACTAGGGCTGTGCAAAGCTTCAGATTGCGATTCAGATTCGGACATGATTCAGACGATTCAGAGACCAAATCTATGAGTCCAAATTGAATTGCTACAGGCTTTAGACTTTCCAAATTGATTCAGAGCTTCTGGGAAAACAGAAACTTAGAAGTGGGAGGGGGAGCAGGGAGGGGGGAGGAGCAGGGGGGAAAGACTGACATGTCTAGGTGGCCAGTAAGCATGATTTCACTCTGACTGCCCTTCCAATTAAAGTGTCTGGGGGAGGGACATAGAAACAGCATAAACACCTCTGTCTGCAGACTTGCTTTGCCTTTTTTGAGCTGGTTCTGAGTGAGCAACAGTGTCAGAAAGGCATTGTGCTGTCTGGCTTGCTTCATAGTCACTCAGTTTCCTGCTCCTTTTTGTTCTTAGAAAGGATTGGATAGGATTTAGCTTAGCTTAGTTTATCTTAGAATCTCTTTACTTAATACTATCCAATTAATTTATTTCAATGTATATTTGCTCTTTTCTTCTTTGTTTGCAAACTTTTAAAAAAGAACACTCAGTGTTTTCCCTGGCAGTGTGATCCATCAGTATACAGGGAGGCACACAAATTGCACACACTTATACACAGATAGAAGAAAAATCAGATATTCATATAAGAAGAGAGTCAGATTATACATAGTAGTTATTACTTATTAATATAATTATAGTTAGTTTACATAGAGACTGAAGCCAACACCAAAGTCAGATTCAGATTGAAACTACCACAGAACTCAGGGTCTTAAAAGAAGGAGATACATCATTTTACGTACACATTAGAACACAGAAGAAGAACAAGAAGTGCAGTAGTAGTCACCCATTCACATTAATAGAACTTCACAGAAGAAGACACAATATATAGTTATTAATAATCAAATCAGAGTCCAGTGCAGGCACGCAACACAACAGAAGAAAACGCAAAACTGATTCATGCTCCACATTCAGAACTCATAAAAATAATCACATCCCAGCAGAGAAGAAGACAAACAGCACACATTTTTTTACATAGGCCTTCATACATATTACTGAATTGAACAATCAAAGCAGGGTCAGCGCACGCATGCAACACAACAGAAGAAAACATAAAACACAAAAGGAGTGACACACACACACCTTTTGCAGCACAGGAAAGATTAATATGAAGCATGCTGGAAAGGCAGGTGCCAGGTCTTCTGGCAGGGGAGGGAAAGGAGGTAGGGGGAGAGCTAGAACTGCAAGTCCCTCCCCCCGCAAACATAGACATATACTGTTCCCAAGCAGCCATGACACATCTGCTGCCAGTGGAAGCAAGGAGGTAGGAGCAGTACCTGTACCTGACGTCCCTGCACCTGCACCACCTCCCCTAACTCCAGAAAAAGGCACCAGCAGCAGAATCATTGTCTCCTCCACCCTGATGTCATCCCCCAAGATGAGCCTCCCACTGCCAGAGGAGGAACTGGAGCTAGAACGAGGGGACCTGAGTGCCTGGCTCAAGCAATTCTGGGGAACAAAGAGGAATCAGAGTTTGTGCTCCACACCCCTCAAAACTCCCCTAGACCCAGGTCTCCTTCTCCAGAAAGCAGCATCTGAGAGGAGGTTGAAGTTGTGGAGGTTCAGGCAAGTGGTTCAGCTGAAGCAGCTCCTCCTGCTGTTGTGCCTCAGACTGCTGAGTAGTGGGATAAGGCAGCATCCCCACCCTCTACCCAAAAGTGGGCAAGTAGCGTAGTGTGGAAGCATTTTGAGCTAGCAGATGATCTCAGGTTTGGTATCTGCCAGCACTGCCAAAGGCAGATTAGCCGGGGCAAGGACGTGAAACACTTTGCCACCACGGCGATGCTGCTACATCTCATGAGGCAGTACCCCCTTGCCCTTCTTCCTGCTTAGCCTGGCACCAGTGTGAGTGTGCCCAAAGGGAAGTCCCCCACTCACTCCAAAGCCCACATCCCACCAAAGCAGAGGCAGGCCACCGTGGAACAGTGCAGGAAAGGTGGGGGCAAATTGCAAAGGCGAGTGAGATCAGCCAGAGCACTGGGGAGATGCTTGCTCTGGATAGCCAGCCCTTCTCCCTAGTTGAGTGACCAGGGTTCAGGCAGCTCATGGCACTTTTGGCCCCATCTTACCAAGTGCCTACATGCACCAACTTCAGCAGGAAGGTGGTGCCCTTGCTGTATGAGGCATGCCATGAGTACTTGAGGGAGGAGCTACACAAGGCAGGCCTGCAGGTGCCTTACACTTGACCTCAGACATCTGGAGAAGCTCAGGTGGAGATCACACCTACCTCTCCCTCACAGAGCACTGGTGCGACCAGTCAGGCCATCAGTGGGCCCCCTTCAAGCCAAGGTGATGGATGAGTCCCACATGGCAACAGAGATCATAGGGGCCATGAACTGCTTGGTGCAGGGGTGGATCATTGGGCAGGCCAAGCTCACCCACCATTTCATGGTCACCGACAATGGGGCAATGGTGAAGGTTGTCCATGATGCCAACTTTGTTGGCATCCTCTGTGTGGCACACAAACTGCACCTTATAGTCAGGGATTCCTTGGACAGGGACAGGCCTGCTGGTGATGGCACCACTACTACCGCTACAACCCAGCTGACTTCAAAATGCAGAAATGTGGTGAGCTACTTCCACAGCAGCATCAAGGGAGAAACAGGCAGAGCTGAGCATCTCACAGCACAAAATCATACAGGATGTGGAGACTCAATGGAACGCCACATACCCAATGCTGGAAAGATGTCCAGCTGATTACAGTGTGTCAGAATTCCACTGTCTAATCTATATTGAGTCCATGAGTTTCTATACCTAGGAGGCTGATGAAGTGAAGTTTATAGGCCCAGCTGTGAAAAGTGGTTTGTAATTTGTTCCCTCTCAGGATCAGGCCTGACTGAAGGCAGAATTTTGTTTTGTGAGGAATGTGCCCCCACAAGTAGTTGGGTATTGTTGTGTTTGATAGATTCTGGTGTGCAGTTTGTTGGAGTACTGGAGATAGTTGGCACATTTTGTTTTGAGCTACAGGAAGTTGGCCAGTTTTGGTGATGAGGTTAGGTGCTTGTTTGGCCTATGAACCACTCCATCAGCCTCCTAGGTACAGAAACTCATGGACTCAATATAGATTAGACAGTTACACACTGCAACCTGCCAGACATCTGACTCCCCAGGTACCTCTGCACTTTTACCTGCACTGCTACATCCCCATTCCCCACCCCCCATACCCCACCCCAGCCTTTCTCTCACCCCCTGATACCTCTATTTCCATTTTCACTGACCGGCTTTCTTGCCTGCATTGCATGCCAGGCCAGTCCCTTCTTTCTTTACTATTCCTTCCATCCAGGACCAGGAGACACACCAACTGCACATACTTGTTCAGCCTGACAAAGGGTTTTTTCCACCCGAAAACTTCCTAAGATATACTTCTTTAAGTATTTCTTTTTTTTTTCCCATAATAAATATATAGACGTAAAAACACAAGATAAGCCATCACATTCCACAAATAACATATATCCAATGCAACATCTTTACTTCTTGCTGTCAATTCTTTTATAAAAAGAAAGCCTCTGTGACAGTTCCATTTGGGTACCTTTGATGCTGCTGGTGCTACTGGTGTTGAGCCAGCAAAGTTATTTTCACCTGCCATCTTTTACAGTGGTGGACTGAGTCGAGGCTGTAGGGGAGGAGGAGACCTCACAGGGGCACACTGCCATGTTATGCAGAGGCCCCAATGCCAGGAAGAGTGCACCTGAGCACAAATACACACACAGTTGCACCTAACAGACACACAGTGTCACCCACCCATGTCACGAGTTTTGCCTGCTAGCAGGCTTCATGGCTGCAGCAGGGCCTGGAAGGCCTGCAGTAGCTTTTTCATCCCCCTGTGCCCTAAGACAGACACAGCTGGCAGACTTTGTGGTAGGAATTTTAAAGTTCCTTCCCCTGAAGCCCCTTCCAGTCAAGGCAGGAAATATTGTTGGTTTCAAGAGTGACCCGGTTCTCAGTAGGAGACCCACCTGATCCCTCTCCCCAACCCCACCGTGCAACCCTATCCCCCAGCATCCCTTTTTAAGCATCAGGATGCCAACCCCATGCCACTGTCAATTCTTACAATCAGCTGATTATCCATTCAATTTATGGAACCATCTAAAGCACCACAACAATATTCTGCATCTTTTGTGGGATATCTTTGTGGCTGCTTTTTCACTTTAAGGTATCATAAATCAGCTGGATGTATAGCATTTTTAATATTTATAATGTTATTAAAATGTTAATCAGACCTTAAATGTAGTGTGTGCCAGGGGCCTCAAGAACTAGTGATAACAGAAGTTCAGGTTTCCCTCAAGTCAAAGGGAGCAAATAGTGGAAAAATTAAATTATTGTTTAAAGGAAAATATTGTTATATATATTCCATTTGTAACAGCATAAACCTGAATAGCTTACTTGCTTCCATACAAACTTGTTCAGAGAACTCTGAACAGCATACTAAAACTAGACATCAGAATACTTTGAAGTATAAAAATGACTGATTGTTAGAAAGTAAAGGGATAAGATATTGCAAAAAATGATTTGGCATGATTCACAAGCAATTTTTAAGGGATCACTTTTGTTTTTATATATATTCATCCCTGCCACAATATTCAGAATCAAAAACAAAGTAGTTTAAAAAAACTCTTTAATGGCTGTTTAATACTTCAGCTGTTAACATTAGTTCATATGCCATATTCACAAATGTTTATTGTCAGGCTCTCCGTGCATTCTTAAAATACTGAGAACAAAAGCACGAGCAGTTTATATGTTTCAAGTACTTAAAAATTAGTCATCAACTGAGTTAACATTAACATGAAACGTGGAATTTACATTTTCTCTGAATATTCTAAATGATATAGTATTGCAAGAATTATATTAGCAAAACACTCAGCCTCTCAGGTGCATTTCTACCCTGCCTTCATTCTAAAATAAAAAAAGGCACTATAAAAAATACAGTTTTTAGAGCTATGCTACAGTTCCTGAAAAAAAAACACACAGCAAAACTCTAGCTGCAACGTGACTCTCTGGCTCTCTGAAATAAATTCTTAGGAAAAATGGTTTTTGTAGCTGATTGCAGTTACCTAAGCAGCAAATCTAATGATGAGATGATTTAGTGATCAAAGGCTCTGTCCAAGACCAATTAACATGTGATCATGGTTTACAAATTCAAAAAATGGTCAGCTATCTCTATAGCACTCTTCCTACTTGTTTTCACAAATACTGGAGCTGTATTTGGCAATTTAATTGCAATAAGTTGGTGAATGGTGAAAAAACCTAGGAATCAGAGCTGCTACAGAGGCAGCAGGATTCCTGAGGATCTATCTGTTCATGTTACTTGCTCAGCTTTGTAAAATTTGAGGCAGTTTGAGGTCCTTGGTTAAAAGGGGCCAGGAGGACAAAGTATAAGGACTAAATATATATATCTGTAATAGCTGTAAAGTTTTGTCAAATGCCCTTAAATAACAAAAGTAATTCTGAGGCAAAGGGATCGACCCTATGCTTCAGAATATTGAGCTCTTGCAAGAACATACACAACCCTGTCTAATTATCTAGCAAAATAAGAAAGTTGTTAAGAGCTACCACAACGGGGCTCACAGTAATTGAGCTTACAGTGATATGAAAACAGTACTCTCTAACACCTGAAATTGTACCAAGAACAAGTTAAGTCTCCCTGTCCACAGAACTCTAATATGCAGCAGCTGTTCGTCTGTATCAGATTACTGCATATGCTGAATACCCAAGATGGCAAAATCAATAGCAGAGCAAGAAAATGGTTTATTTGGACAAAGCAGGGTCATTTCATATCACAAGAGACTTTTTTTCCTGCCCACATATGGATGGACATGAAGGCACTTGCATGTAATGAATATTTCATACATAACAGATGGCATCACATGCTATCAATACACAAGTGGTTGGGATCATGAGTACTGCAATAATAAACATCTGGGAACATTTTCCAGGATTATGGCCTGGTTTTGACATTTTGGTTTATTTGTTTCTCCACCATCTGTTTTAAATTGATCCTCACAGGTGGTCGGTTTATCAACAGGCACTTCTTGCCTTTTCTAATATGTAATGCACATAGAAAGATATTATCTTAATTACATTTTTAAAGTAGGTGACAGATAGTTACCTACAAAGGAGGAATCTGATTATCTTCATTAGCCAACCATGACAAAAGGGAAGCATTAGCTACAGGTAACATTTAGCATCTATCCAGATTTTCTTCAAGTCTGCATTTCTGCTTTCCAGGAAACAATCTTAAAAAAAAAACCCAAATCAATAAGAACCTAGCTGCAAAAAGGGCATTATGTTCTGTTAATTCTAGATGCACAGCAAACCAGGAATACTGGGTAGCAAGTCTCAGTTATTTGCAAATGCCAGATTTTTGTCTATGTTGTCCTGCTAAATAATCAACAACTGAAAAACTCAAACCAATGAACAAAGACATTTTGTGACTTGAACATCCATTAACTATAACAGGAGCTGAATACCTAATTTGATGAGTGCCATATGGAGTATTTGCAGTTTAATCTTTGGGAATATAAAAGGAACATTTAAACTAGGGACAGAAGTTACACATCAACCAGTTTAAGTGAACAGAAACTGATTTAAATCTGTAACAGAACATAAGTTCAGTGCACATAAACTGTGACAGTTGAAAAGTATGCCTGTGTGATAAAGGTGCTTGCTGAAGGCTCTATGAAGATTAGACCAAGTGTTCTTCTGTATTTGTTTAGATATTAAGCTATATGTTGTTGCTAAGAGCCTAATTAAAGTTTAAGATGTAGTAAGGCCTTGTATAAAGTAAGGCCTAGTAAATTTAGCAAAGCCTTAAAGTAGTAAGGCCCTGTGACATAGCTAAAATTACCTTATCAAAGGAATGCAAGGCCTGTACTGCTATTGGTCAGTCTAAGGACAGTTGAAGTAAAAGGAATCTGAGTGGTCGTACGTTATCAGTACCATTCAGAAGCTATAAATTAGCTGGAATATCTGGAAACCATTCTGAAGGAAGATTCAGCTCTGTGAAAAGGATTAGTTAGCTGTTGCCTGGATCTGTAGGCACGTGGACCTCAAGGAGCCCAAGAACTTAATTCAAGGGTCCTCAGACAGCACTCATCGGGGATGCCCAACTTTACTGAACTTTGTGGAAAGAGAAACTTGTTGTACAACAGGCATCACAGGGGACTGCCGATAAGTTGCTGATGTGAATTGTTCTTGTCTGTCATTGTTTGTCTTATTACTATGCATAGTTGTGTCTTTGTTAAGTCAATAAACCTTTCTTACCTTTCCACCCCCGACCATACTTTCAATCCCAAACCCTCTGCAGGCGGCTGGGACAATAAACCAGTTTCAAAATGACTGAAACCAGTTTGGGATAAACCTGATTGAATGTAGTATCAGATTGAGCTCAACTGATTGAGCTCAAACTAGTTTATGAAACTTTTGTCCCAGACCCCTTCATGGTTTCAGTTAAACCAAAGTCTCCCAGCATCCTTATCTGCTCCAGATAAGGCTGGCCCTACCCCACTGCTGACTAGACAGAGCAGGGGGCAGAGCAGAGGCAGGGGCATGGCCAAAGGCTGCCCCGCCTAAGGCAAAGGGGTCAGAGGGTTTTTTCCCCCCTCCATTCCCTGCCTCACCATCATGGACCTGCCAGGCATTTCTTATGTCCCAGCCCCAGCAGTGGGCTGAAGTGAACTGGCCAGGGTTGGGGTTTAATGGACCCAAGCTGGGATCCTCCTGGCACTCCCCTCTCACTAACACAGTGGCAGGGGCAGGGGCAGGGGCAGGGGCATGGCAAGAAGCTGGAGAGCATTGCCCCTTGAGGCAGAGGGGGAAGGGAGGAGTTTTATTCCCCCCTCTTCCCTGGGGGACTGCATCCGAGGCTGGCCTCTGACTGTGCCCCCACCCCTGCCACTAGAGCAGTGAGAGACCCTCATGGGGTTTCCTGGAGCACAAGCTTCCCAGTGGGGGTGGATGCACTGTGGTTGGGGCAGTCAGAGTGGCCACAGACTGGGTGGGGTGAGCAACAGAGGTGCTAGAGGAAGTTTGGGGGACTATGACCACCCCCTGAGCCCTGGTGTTACCACTCACCCCATGTAGTCTGCAGCAGTTCTGACCACCCCAGCTGCAGCACAGCTCCCCTGCCAGGAAGAGGCGTGCACTTCAGGAAACCCTGTGAGGGTCTCTCCTCTCTCACTGCTTCAGTGAAAGGGGTGGGGGCTCAGTTAAAGACTGCCTAGTATGGACTCCTTAGATGAGGGGACAGGGAAGTGGATTATTTCCCCTTCCTTCTGGCATCTGGCAGAGAGGACAGGGAGGGAGCTTATTGTGCTGCTTGCCTCATACAGGAAGCAATCAGTGGTAGTGGTCAGGGATGGCAGACCCCAGCTGCAGTCCCCCAGGGGCAGTGGGGGAGAAGGAAATAAACCCCCTTCCTGCCCCCTCTGCCTCAGGGGGCCCTGCCGGTCAGTGTCTGCCCAAGCTCCCACCCCTGCCACTGTGGCAGTAAGAGGGGAGTGTCAGGAGGACCCTGGCTCAGGTCTCTGGGACAGGGAGAAAGGAATTAAACCCCCTCGCTGGCCAACTGACTTCAGCATGCTGCTGGGGCTGCCCCCCGCCACCCAAGCACAGCTTCCTTGCAGCTGAGGGTGCACTGTAGCACCCCTATTTCTCCCCCAGGCTCCTGGCCTGAGCAACTACAGCTATGTGCCTGCATTACCTCCATCTAGTGGGAATGTCTGTTCCTACTTACAAATTGCTTCTATCTAGGCAGGTTAGACTAACCTGCAAAGATTGAATCAATATATAGGCTCCAGCTTTTTGAATGTGTGTCCCTAGTCTTTGTGAATATATATTTTAACATTTTTTAAAGAAAGGACTTGAAATAAATTATGAAGGTGAAGCAGGAGATGTTAAAAGGCATATCTCCACTACCCCTGGGAATTCTGTCTGACTAAGGATTGGCTCCTTTGCTGTGATGAGTTGCATCCAGTTGCATGAGTTTTGCCATTGTTTGAGTGTTGTGTAAAGCAATGGTCTTGCTATAGTTGTCAGACTTTTGAAGAATTTTGACTCAAGCAATCATCAAAAATCCATCTTCAAAAACATTTTAAGTTGGTTTTCATGAAAAAATCTAGTTACTGCAGCTTTCATTTAATCTAAACTGGGCAGGTCAACACATGAAATTAATGCAACACAATAAACTCTGATATATATCACACCAGATTTTATTGCTCCTGGGCACTGCATTTACATGTGCGCCTGGGACTGCAGCATGTTATGCCAGGTTGGAGCAGTCCTGGATAGTAGGGAGCCTGGGGGGAATCAGCCTGCCAGCCCAGGGCTGCTTCAACCCAGCTTAACAAGCTGTGGAGAGGCTGGCTAGGGCACAAGCATGCTCCAGTTTGGGACTAGCTGGCAGGCAGCCCCCACACTGAAAGCAGCCTCCACCCCAGCCAACCCCAACAGCATCTACACACGCACTGCTGTACACTAAATAACACCACTGTAAGATAATACTTGTGTTTATAACCACTAACCTATGATGGAGTTCTTTCGTTTTCTGTGGCCTTAATAAAGCCACATGTGTAAACACTAAGCCAGAATATTTAATGATTTCTTTGCCTCCATTTTCCTAAGCAGGGACCGGAACAGTCACCCCCCCCCCCTCAGGCCCCAGGGGAGGCACACCTAGGCCAAGGGAGGGGCTGGACATGTTCAAATCAGTGGGTCCATGTGCTCTCCACCCCAGGGTGTTGAGGGAGCTAGCAGGGGTTATTGCAGGGCCCTTGGCAC
>NW_017728920.1:1463972-1493479 GCF_001723895.1 Crocodylus porosus | reverse complement strand
GCAGAGGGTAGATTTAAGCTAGATATCAGGACGCGCTACTTCACGGTCAGGGCAGCTAGGATCTGGAACCAACTTCCAAGAGAAGTGGTGCTGACTCCTTCCCTGGGGGTCTTTAAGAGAAGGCTAGATGTACACGTTGCTGGGGTCATTTGACCCTAGTACTCTTTCCTGCCATGGCAGGGGTCAGACTAGATGATCTACTCAGGTCCCTTCCAACCCTAGAAACTATAAAACTATGAAACTTTATTGCAGAGCTAATTAGGGAACTCTGCAGTAAATATCTCATGTAGATGTGCTGACTACGAACCAGAATTTCAAGTAAGAAACAGTTTTGTCCTTACTGTCTCCAGGCAAATATAGACAGTAGAGTAACATCTTCCAGGTGAGATTACCATGTGTTGAAATACCGAGGGGGGAAAAAAACCCATAAAGGTAAATTAAAAATTTTAAAAGATAATTCTGCCAAGAATCTGAAAAAATAATTCAGGTTTAGGGTGCTGGTTTAGGTGTTGTACTGACACAGACTTTGCCCAAAGAGTTTACTAGGGATACTATGTTATTATTATAATAACAAAGCTTAATCCCTCAGTTTTATGAAAGTATTACCAGTTTCTAAACTGTGTTTGGACAGAAAATGCACTATTATGTAAAATAGATTATTGGTACTAAGGAGCGTGTAATGAGGTCCATTGAATCCGGCACTGGATCAGGACTCAGGTGTGTAGGGTCTACTCCCACCTCTGTCACAACTTGTATGTTATCTTAGACAAATTGCTTCTCTTTGTCTCTTCTTCCTCTCATAATCATTATGTATTATTAGTTATAATCAGGGATCCTGGTTTTCTCTGTTTAAAAATCCCAACTTCTCTGATTAAAACCCCAAATATCCATGTTTTTCCAAAATTAAAATGAAACACCCCTATATATGTATACATACATACAGAAAGAGATCAGTTGAACACAATGCTTTTTTGATACAGTTACAATTTTAAAGCAATTTGGAAGCCTTGCAGTGCCTCAATCATTATAATAAAAAAAATTCTAAATACCTATTTTGGCATTTGATTTTGGTTTGTTCATCATGGAAAATCAGAGCTCCCTCTGCCCCCTTCACTCACCAGGACACAGGCCTAGCTGCAGCTGTCGCCCTCCACCCACCTCCCACACCTCCCTCACTTGATGGCATTGAGCAACCCCTCTCACCCAATCCATACCCCACTAGCCCTGTTAGTCCCTCTCACTGCCAACTCACAGCTCCTCACCCCCCATCAGCCACATTATCATGGTGAGGCGCCCCCTGCTCACCCAGCAGCAGTGGGGGAGCACAACTCCACACTACCACCATTGCCCCCATTGCTCCCAGGCGGGCAGGAGGTGCCTTGTCATGGCGGCATGGCTGGCGCAGAGCTCCTAGCAGCAATGGTGGTGGTGGAAGCATCAAGCCTGCCCACCCCACTCCACCCTCCCATGCCAAGTCCCACCCACTGAGCCATGGACATGGCCAGACTGTAGCCCTGTGCCCCACCGTGGGTGCACAAATGTGAGAGGCATGTACCCCCCCCATGCCCCACCTACACATTATAGGCAGCTGCCCCCCACCCCTGGCTCCATCCTGCTCCCCATCCAGGTCCTGCAGCCATGCATTCCTACCCAGGGCCCCCACCCCAACCTCAGTTGCCAACCTTGGCCCACCCCCTCCCTCACCATGGCTGCTGCTCCCTCAGTCTGTCCCCTCCACCACCCCACCATGTTGCCTATGCCCCCCTCCAGACTTACCTGTGGGAACTGCTCTCCACAGCTGCCTGAGGCTATATTCTAGACCATGTGCATGTGTACACACACACACACACACACACACACACACACACACACACACACACACACACACACGCATGTGAAGCCCCCTGCATCCCATTCCCCCCCAGCCCTTTGCAGCCTGGAACTCTGCCAGCCTGCAAGGGGAAACCCATGGTTTCACATGTTTTTCTCTTTTAAAAGAGAAAATCCATGGGTTTCCACAACAAAAACAAACCAAGATCCCTGGCTGTAATTTGGCAGTCTATGCTATGCAGATCTAGCAGTGGAAGCAGTGACTTCTCATACTCTGTGTTTATACAGTACCTAATGCAATGGGATACTAACTTCAGTTTGGACCTCTAGATGTTAGTGGAATACAAATTAATAGTAATAACATATATCTCACTGTAATTAATTGCTTGAGACCCACTGTTACAATAAACTCTATACAAAGGCATAGGTCTATTTGCCAAGCACTTCCATTGTCAAATTGAGGCCTTGCTCAATAATGTCCAGACTCTCCATGGAGAAATCTTTTGACTATGTAGTATCTTGCATAAAGTCAGAAAACTAATTTTTAAAATAAAAAAAAAGTAGACAGCAGATACTTTTTAATCTAACCAGGACTTGCTCTTTCCAAGGTCATTCAGTGGCAGGCTTGTTAGACAGGAAGACATTTCATTCTGGTTGGACAGTGCACCTAAGTAATTACACTGTCCTTCAAATTTATACTCCAGCTATAAATCTCAGACAAGATCTCAAGAAATCCAAGGACCCTGGCTTACTTTTTTCTTTTGTTTTTTTCCCTCCCTAAAATATCCCAAGAAAGCTTTAAAAATGATCACAAGCAATTCTACTAAGTTTATATGCATAATTTCGGCAAAAGAAAAACTTCAAATGAATTATGTGCTAACATTAAAGTAACAACATGCCATCTGCTTTTAGTACAGAACTGAGTAAAAAATGTTCAGGAATAAAGTACAGCTGCAAAGTTCAACCTGGGTCAGTAGAGTTTCTGATGGCTGTTTAGCTTATTTCTCAACAAAAAAAGAAACAGCAAGTTTCTTTGGCTTGGATTGTTTATTCAATACAGAAAATAAACTGTATAACCAAAATATGTACCCAGAAATTAGATATGTAAAAGACCTACTTGGTTACTGCCAGCCCCTGGACAGAGTAGGGTCACCCTCCACCATGAATTTTGCTGTTCTGTGCTCATCATGGTTCCAAAGTTGCCAAGTGGCAGGTCTTCCATGACTTCTAACCAGTTTCCCCAGGGGGCCTATTTTAAAAGATTCTGTGGTTGATACTCAACCTATATAGTCTCTAAATTTTATCCTATTTCTCTGGTTTACACTGATTTATATAGACCTCTCCTCATGGCAGAGTAACATTAATTCCCACTTCATGACTGCATTCCCCTTAGATAAGTGTTTCTGCATAGTAAGGGATGGCTACTAAAGAGATGGCTACTATATAATGGTTGCTAGAGAAACCATGTAGCCAAGAGGAAGCAGAAACTACTTGATGAAGCTGATCCTCCAGAGGCCTAGTTTCCCTTCCAACAGTTCTCTGCCATATGCAGCCTAGCAATTCTCTCCATGGTCTATCCAAGACTTCCCACTAGGAGAGCGCATGCTAAAGTTATTGTTTAAGATAAACTTCAGAGAACACAGCTTCTAGAGCTCCATTGTACGGTTCTACTCCAAAAAATCAGATTTTAGCCTCACATACCTGCAATAATTCTCTTTCTAGAAGTGTAAATATTACTCTGCATTACATGTTGTAATGCTTTATATTTACTGGCTCCTGTGGGAATCACAATACAACCCTCAAGTAGTCCATTTGAAATAGGAGCTGAATGGAAAAAGTGGCAGCTCTCACCAGCTCTTATATAGCACCAAGATATTACATAGACAGGTGCTTTAGAAATGCCTGTAGTTGAGGTTAAACCTACCTTTAAAATGACTTAGCTTGGAAGGAATTTTAACTGTTATCCTGTATTTCGATATAAATATGTCTTTGCTAAGACAGATAAAATATATTAAAAATAAAAGCAGAGGGCCAGACATTGAAAGTGACTAATTGTTTGGGAAATATATTAAATGTATATTAATCCAAATATAGTAGCGAGTGCTTTTTATATAATTAAAGCCTAATGCTGAATCTTTTTATTTTTCAATCAATCTTACTTTAACTTTGAATTTTAAATTAATAAAAGTTTCCCATTGTTTAATAATTTATTATTAATAAAAATGTTATATAGTGCTATTAATTTATATGGTGCTTTACAAAAACTATGTCACAGTTTTCAGTAAATGCCTAGTCCTGATAACATTTACTACCAGTGGTTACTACTGCAAACAGTCCCATTTAATTCAATGGGACTGCTTTCAATATTAAGCAAAAGGGCCCTGGTTCAACAAAGCATTTCCACAGGGGCTTCCCTTTAAAATACACATTTAATTTCATACCTGTTCAGCAAAGAACTCCAGCATGGAAGAAGAAAACACAAATCCCCACAGACTCTGGCCGAGAGATGTTTCTTTGGTCTAAACAACCATACTGGCAATCAGATGAAGCACTGATTGCTGAGTGGAATGCTACCTAGAATGTGAAATAAGAAGTTTAATGGGCACCTCAGGCTGTACATTCTGCAGCCCTAGTATGAGAAGCCTACTTGAACTTGATTAGCTAAAACTCAGTTGCCAGTCCAGGGAATGCTGAGGCAAAAAGCTGAGTCAGAGGGGGTATGGGCAGCATTCAAACATGGGTTAAGTGTCCATCACAATGTCCAGCCCATTGGAGCCCCTAATCACAAGTTCTGTTATGCTTTTCCTGGGACAACTGGTAGAGGTCCTCCACACAAAGCTATTAAACATTCCAGGAAGCTCCATTCATGATGTCAAGGTGTAAGACCTTCAAGGAGGGGATTGATGGCTAGAAAATGATATTTAGAGGTTTGCTTTTAGGAATTGGCCTGTAGGTAAAGTAGATATTGCATTAGAATAATGGTCCAGGGGAACGGCGAGGGTTAACTGGTTTCTAAAAGCCTGTTTGCCACAAAGTTCTACAGCTTTCAAAGCAGACACTATGCCTGAGGCCAACAGAGATGTACATCCCGGAAAATTTAAAACATCCAAAACAGTATTGTCATAGTAAAAATAGGCCTGACACCAGGACACAGAGTCCAGCTGCAAAACCCTTGGTATTTTCAGTTTGCAATGAAATGACCAAATTAAGGTGTGTACATATGATGGATTTATGGAGATAGGATTTTGGCTGACAAAACAGAACATGGACAGCATAATGACCACGAGGAAAACAACAGTACCTGGAAATTAAGAGTCATTAGAGGAGAAAGAATATAAAAGGAGGAGTTTTCAGAAAACAAGTTGGCATCGGCCCCTGATCTCCAAGGTTGCTGACATTGGACACTCAAGCAAAGAACCACAAGGTAGCACTCTCATACTGGCCAGATGCACTGCTCACCTTGTGTATACTCTGGGCACTAGAAGATGTTATGATAGTGTATTCTGTAATCATTTTTCTTGCTTTTCCTACATTACTCTTATTTCCTATCACTAAATATCAATACAATTTGCCTATTTTCAACCAAAGGAGTTGTGGTTAGTCTGAAGGATGTGCTCAGCTGGAAAAAGTATCAGGACTGGGTTGTAAATTCGGTGCCAACAATAGCAACCCAATATTTCATACTTGGTTTTAATTTTTAATTTCTGTCAGTGCAATAGTGCTGTATATATTAGAAAGAGCTGAAAAACAGGATCTTCCTCCAAAGAAGGTCAAGAAGAAATGGATTGTTAGAAGTCACTGAAAATAGTTATGGAGATCTTTCAAATTTTACTTAGAATTGCTACATTTAACCGTATGTAACAGCATTTTCCATCTAACGTGTGGCTTTTCCTTTACTGCTACACAGTTTAATTAGACTCTCAAAACTAAGGCAAGAGCAGTGAGAGCCTTGGCTAAATCTCCCTGCAGAGGTGGAGGGGCAGGGGAAGTAATTAACTACCAACCTGCTGGTATGTCTAAGTTCAAGGAGTAAATATGCAAAAATGAATAACCAATGGATAAAGGGGGTACTCTTACGTCATCGCCTGTACAATGTCAACTACACTAGCCCCAGTTCCACACAGCAACTCTGAGTTTGGATAACATTAGTGTAAACTCTGAAATCTCAGTTCCATTGTGGATTCTGGAGTCTACATTTTAACAAAGTGGAGACTGCCTTGTGACATTTTCATACTTTTTTTTTTTTACACACCACACAGTTAACTTGTGCAATTCATTGCCACAGGAAGCTGTAGAGGCAGATAATATAACCAGGGTCATGAAAGGTCCATTAATAGCTATTAAATAGAATATTCAGAGATGTACAGAAATCCTTAAATCAGTGATTCTCAACCAAAGTGCCCAAAGATTCCTTTAAGGGTGCCACACCAACCAGCCCTTGTGTTGAAGGCAAGTGCTCTCTTCCTGCTGCCTGGTGCTCAATGGATGCTCTTCTGAAGACTGTCACTACTACTCCCAACCAGCCCCTGTGCTGGTCAACCCCACACACTACAATCTTAAAAGGTGGTTGATGCCAGAGAAGTTATGATGAGAGGGGATAGATTACACTAGGCATGTCCTGTACATAAACTCTCCCCCTAAAGCATCTACTACTGCCACTGTCAGACAGGATACTAGCAATGATTAGACATGACATTGCTCTAAGGCCAATATGGCGCTTCTGTTTTCATTTCAGAACATAAGATGACATGCATGTGCTCATCTTTCTAAAGACAGAAGCAGGGAGGAGAAAATGGAGATCACAACTGTACAAGGGAAATAAAGACAGCAGTCCTGTTTATTTTTGTATAGCAGCCTGCTGAGGGTATAAGCCACCAAAAAGGCCCTTGATTAATCACCTTGCCACAAAAGACTATAGATCCTATGTACATGATCCTAAGCTGCTCTCCTCCTAATAGGTGGGATGCATCATGAGAAAGGGAATGGCCAGTGTTCTCTGCACTCTAGCTGTTCTGGATTTCAGACCAGCACATGGGTGACTCTGGGGTGGTTCCAATAAATGAGAGCAGTCCTAGGCCCTCAAGGCACGTAGAACCAAGAAGGAGGGTTAGTCTCCCTTCCTCAAGTTATGCTTCCAGAAAGATGTAACACAAAAAATAGCTGAGAAACCAAGAGTGAGAGCTTACATATCCCATAAAGAGCTCAGTTATGACAGTTAGAAACAAGTCTATGCCTGTGAAGGTGTGAAACTGCACCTCCCTAAGAACCTTCCAGGATGAACAACAGACGGAGAGAAAATATTTTTTCATAGTCATGCCCTTAGACTAGGCTATGTATGAAACCCTGGCTCTATATCACCACCCTCCTTCCCCAGTTAACTATAAAAAAGTTCAGCAGGCCTTTGGCATCTTGTGTGGCCCTGCTAAAGCTTGTAGCTTGAACACACAACATATTTACACTAACAATCAGCCTTGACACTGGGACAAATAAGAAATATACACACAAGATTCATCTGTACAATACTATAAATTTACCTGAAGCCAGTGCAGGATTAACCAAAGAAAAAGGTCAAAACTATACAGATGTAAATGTGCACAGCTTTGCAGAAGTACCTGTTTGCTATAGGTACGCTTAACAGAATTTGTTTTTTGATGTTTCTTTTTAAGCATTTATCTCAATTTTTTATCAATTAACATTTTGAGGACTGTGTAAAATTAGGGGTGTGGAGGCATTCATACACACACACACGCACACGTGCATGTGTGTGTGCGCATGCACGCGCACACACACACACAGACATACATACACACACACCTGCTTCCTCCTCCAGCCCAGCGCACAGCAGGCACAGGGGAAATTGCTGTACTGCTGGGGAGTCAGCTCACTTCCTGACCCCCATGCATGGCACTGCTGAGCTCAGCACCTCCTTTCCTTTGTCCCACAGCAGTCACTACCTTCAGCATCCCCCCACTTCCTGGCAAGGAAACCTCTGGCTACTGCAGCATCATCTGCCCTCTACAGCTAGTGGCTCCCCGCAAGGGAGGGCCCATCTGGCTAGCACCCTTTAGGCACTGAGCTGGGGACATGGGGTTGGGAGTGGGGACAGACACACACACACACACACACACACACACACACACACACATATGCATGGTGCCCAGCCCACTTCTCTGCTTCAGCTGCTGTTCAGCAGGAGTCTGCCTAGGCACTGTAGCAGCAACCTATTCTCACGCCCTTTTTCTACAAATTTCAACTATTAATGATGGAAATATTTTTCTGTCAGTCTGTGAGTGTGAGGTGAACTTGCCACTTATCAACATTTACCGATAAAACTCAAATCCTGCTAAGCCTAACTACAGGCCAGTGGTTCTTCTCAGCCTTTTTTTTTTTTTCAGGTCTCAGAGGCCATACGGTCAAGCAATATGGTTGTCATGGGTGACCTAAACTACCTTGACATCTGCCGGGAGGAGGAGTCAGCCAAATCTAACCACTCATGCAGGTTTTTAACCTGCATACAGGACCTCCACCTAACGCAGGAGGTATACGACCTCACTAAAGGAAACACCTTGCTGGACTTGGTGTTAACTACAGGGGATGTCCTGGTGGGGAATCTGCAGGTACAAGGTAACCTAGGGGATAGTGACCATCAATTGATTGAATTCACTATCCAACAAAAGATGGGTAAACTAACCAGCAGGGCTGAAGTGCTAGACTTCAAAAAGGCTAACTTCAGTGTGCTCAAGAGATTAGTTAGTGAGGCATTAAAGCTCAAGAGCATTGGCAAAATGGGAGTCCGGGAAAGGTGGTTGTTCCTCAAGGGAGTGATCCTACTGGCTCTGAAGGAGATGATCCCATTGCATATAAAAGGGGGCAAAGGGGCCAAGAAGAACCTCTTGGCTGAACATGGAAGTCCGGGAAAGATTAAAGGCAAAGAAGGAGGTATACAGACTGTGGAAGCAGGGGGTAGCTACCAAGGAGCAGTATACCTCCCTGGCTTGCACTTGCAGGGAATCAGTTAGGAAGGCCGAAGCAGGATTAGAACTTAGGCTGGCAACAAAAATCAAGGACAAAAAAAAGTCCTTCTTCAGGTATATAGGGAGCAAAAAGGAAGACACAGGGTAGCATAGGACCCCTACAGAACAAACTAGGGCTGAGCTCTCCAATGAGTTCTTTGGTCTGTGTCTAGGAACACAGATGCAAGACAAATCTCCCAACTGGATGATAGACAGACACAGGAGGGACAGCAGCCCACCAACTGTTAGCACAGACTTAGTGAAGGGGCACTTGGAGGGGCTGGATGTGTTCAAATCAGCGGGCTCGGATGAACTTCATCAAAGGGTGCTGAAGGAATTGGCCAGTGTCATAGCAGAGCCTCTGGCACTCATGGTGCTCCGGTCAGGTCCCAGAGGACTGGAAAAGAGCCAATGTCGCCCCTATTTTCAAGAAGGGGAAGAGGGAGGAAATGGGAAACTATAGGCCAGTTAGTCTTACCTTTATCCTTGGGAAAATTCTGGAAATAATGGTGAAAGGAAATAGGCACAGATTCATTGCAGGTAGATCCTGTATGACTAAACTTGTTTCTTTTTATGACCAGGTCACAAAATGCTTAGATGCAGAAGTCAAGGTAGATGTCATCTACCTAGACTTTAAGAAGGCCTTTGATATAGTATCTTATTCTGTTCTCATAAATAAATTGACAGGCTGTAATGTAGATGATTATATGATCAGGTGGGTGGCAAATTGGGGTTGGTCCCAGAGAGGGGCAGTGGATGGGTCGACATTGACCTGGAGAGATGTGGGCAGTGGAGTCCTGCAAGGCTCCATCCTTGGACCGATGCTATTCAATGTCTTCATCAGTGACTTAGATGAGGGCATGGGGAGCACCCTGTCCAAGTTTGCAGATGATACCAAATTATGGGGCAAATACGCCAAAAGGTAGGGAACAAATCCAGGCAGATCTGGACAGGTTAGAAAAGAGGGTGGAATAGAATAGGATCCATTTCAACAAGGACAAGTGCAAGGTGCTGCACCTAGGGAGAATGAATCACCAGCATGCTTACAGGCTGGGGGAGGACCTTCTGAGCAGCACAGCAATGGAAAGGGATCTTGGAGTCATTACTGACACCAAGATGAACACTAGTCATCAATGTGATGAAGCGATTAGTAAAGCTAACCTCACTTTATCATCCATTAGCAGGTGCATCACAAACATGTCCAGGGAGGTGATACTTCACCTCTATGCAGCATTGGTCTGGCTGCAGTTGGAACAATACATCCAGTTTCAGGCGCCACACTTCAAGAGAGATGTGGACAAACTCAAGAGGGTTCAGAGGAGGGCCACTCATATGATTAGGGGCCTGCAGGCGAGGCCTTATAAGGAGAGATTGAGGGCCCTGGATCTCTTCAGCTTCTGCAAGAGAAGACTGAGAGGTGATCTTGAGGCCACCTTCATTGTGCGGGAAGAGGGGGAGAAAGCAGCAAGGAATACGAGATGATCTGTTTACCAGGGCACCCCTTGGAGAAACTAGGAACAACAGGCACAAAGTGACGGAGAGCAGATTTAGGTTAGACATCAGAAAGAACTTCTTCACAGTAAGGGTTGCCAGAATCTTGAATGGGCTTCCAAGGGAGGTGGTACTCTCCCCTACCCTGGGGGTCTTCAAGATGTTAGAAATGCATAGTAAATGGAGTATTGTTAGAATATTGTTAGAAATGGAGTGTTGTTAGAACTGCACAGTTTGCATCTCATACCTGATAAGAAAAAGAACACTGCCAAGGACCTTTCTTTCTTAGCTAGCCTCGTTAGTTCTTTCTTATGCTAAATCACCCCCCCTCCCACACTCTCTCGGCCTCCCCCTGACTTTCACATGCAGATTACAGAAACTGGAATTCAACTGACTGTGTCCTTGAAAGGGGGTGGGATTTCAACTCTTGGTGACCTAGAGAGCTTTCTGAGTGTGTGCAATTAGCTGATGCATATTTGCCTATCCGCCCCGCATACTTAAGTAGTTAATTATAATATACATGGGACGGATGAAGTGACGTAGTCACATATATGTTTGTACGAACCAGAAATGAGCTGTAAGAGTTCCTGCTTCTGCACACGTGCCCAGGAGGGAAGGGATATAATGCCAGCTGCGGATTTCCTCAGGGGGCAGAGTAATTTGATGTCCTCTGACTCTGCTCCAACCCTATTTGCAAATACACCTTCTGTGCTGCTAATAGTGTGTGCCTGAGATTTGTTTGCGAGCCTCCAAAGAAATGAACCGCTTTTTGCATCACAGAGGAGACTGGACAAGCACCTGGCTGGGGTTGTCTGACCCCCACCTCATCCACACTTACCCTCTAATGCATTAACCCTCTCACAGCTGCCACTGATCTGCATGTAAAAGCTTTAATTTGGTGTGAAAGGGTTAACCAAGTCACAGTTGCCACACTGTGCTGCAGCCCAGGCAGTTCAAAGGGCTGTGGTTGGAAATCATAGTCCTTTTCAGTCTAATCTTGCATGCTTCACCTGGAAGCAGAGGGCCATGGGATAGTCCTACTGGCCCAGACCACCTCTGTTTCCAGGAAGAATGTGTGGAGTGGACACTGGAAGGGGTGTGGCAAGGGTATGCATTCAGGACACAGCTGCTTCTCAATGTGCCTCCAGAAGAGGCCCATGGGACATTAAATTTGGCTGCAGTGGCAGCCACAATACAAAATCCCTGGAAGGGGCTTGTGGCACATCAGGGCACCATGGCACCCCAGTTGAGAACCACTGATATAGGTAAACAGGTTATTAAATGCTTTTCAACGCATAGTGGCAATGCCCTATAATAATACCTACTGGGTCCTTGTACCATTTCCATTAGTGTACAAAATAAATGTAAATTACACCATGGCTAAGTACAGACAGTCAAAAAGCCTGAGGCAGAAGCAATTCAATCTATGCAGGTTTCTCTAAGCTGCATAGATTGACCTGATACTGAACATAAAAGACATTTACTTTTCAGTTGGGAAAAGCAGGCGGCACTATAAAGCACACCTCACAGTCTGCCGGGCAGCTAGGCCTTCCCTGCTTGGCTGGCCGGCACATGACTTCAGCACCCTGCTATCTCCTCACAGGGGAAAAACAGTTTCCTGTCTCCACAGTCCCATGCAGGGCATCTGCCCAGGTAGGGGCAAACAAACTTCTGGGGGATTTCCCCCAGCCAGCCTGGGATCTCCTTATACCCAGGTCTGCCCAGCTGTGGGGGCCTGGTGATTCCCCCCAGGCATCTGGGCTGGTGTGGCACTGACAGGCAGGGGAGGAGGGCAAGCCCCAGTGGTTTCCCCAGCCCCACCCAGCAGAGCGGGCTCCATAGAAAGAAAGATCAGGCCCCAACACCTGACACAAGTCCCCAGGGCTGCCTGCTGTGTCCTGCTAGCTGCTACTGGTGCTGGGCTCCAGCAAAACACATTGGGTGGGCTGAGGCCTTGTACCAGGTGGTAGGGTCAGGCCAGCTCCATAAAGAGAAGTATCAGCACAAGCACAAGCCCCCCAGCCTAGTCAGCATGTCCTGCTGGAGCCCAGTACCAGCAGCAGCCAGCAGGATGCAGCAGGTAGCCCTTGGGGAGCTCACACTAAATGGCAGGGCCAGGCTTGGCTGCAGGCATGCAAACCCCTGCCACAGCCCCCACACCACAGCCTTGAGCCGGGGTCCCAGGGATGGGACTGGGGCCCATTACCCCTACCTGACAGGTGGAGGCAGTGGGGAGGCTTCAGTGAGCCCCTAGCTGTGCTGAGCTAAGGGACAGCAAGAGGCGGAAACCCTGCTGCCATGGGCCGCCTCTGCCCCCTCCCCCCCATGGAAGACCCTATGGAGGGAAACAGGACTGGGGCCAGGGCAGAGGTCCATTTTCTTCCTCATCCACCCCAACATCTGAAAGGCAGAGTGGGCAAGGCTTTAGAGAGCTCCCAGCTGGGCTGGATTGGGCTAGGGGCTGGCTAGGAGGAAAACCCCCTCCATGGCCTCCCAGCAGGGGTGCTAGGGCCATGGCAGGGGTCTATTTCCCCCCTGCCTGCCCCCAATACTGGGGTCCAGTCCCCAGGGAGTTTCTCCCCCCTACTGCCTCCCTGTTCAGGCTGCTTGCTCACTGCCCAGACCTGGACAGAAAGCAAAGGGGTCCAATTCCTGGGGAGGCCCTGTCTGTGTTCCACACACCCTAGCGTGTCCAAACCGTGAGAATAGTCTCATGTTTCTCCTGTAGATCTTGCCCAGTCCAACCTCCGCTTCCTTTTCTGGATTGTGTCTGCCTGGAATCCTGCTCCAGCCTTACCCTAGCCATCCATTGCTCTTCTCACTTTGCTTTTAACTTCTGTACAAGACCAGGTGACAAATGAGCGCACATTTCCACGTAGCTATTCACTGATCTAGGACTTTGAGAGCAGGTCCTGGGATTTTGGTGGAAACAAGATTTCTTCTAGAAACAATAGTTAACTGTGCCATCGAAAGAGCTCATCTCTCATTGAACACAGCCTTTTCTGTTCACAAAATATTTACATTCAGCTAAGGATATTAGACTAAACGTCAAAAAAGAAAATATGAATGCTAGTTTATAGATACACTCTTACTGGAGAATCATATTGGGACACCTATAGCTCCTATTCATAAGTAAGAGATGCATCTTCCTGCAGGTAAAATATTGCTCCTTGCTTTCCATAGCATACAGATGTATTTGTCTTGAGCATATTTCACTGCTCTCACAGAAGAAGATATGTATCACTCCATGCAGTCCGGGAAAATGGAAAGAAAATGCAGGTCACAACGATGCTGCCATTTGCCAAAAGCAATGTGATATAGTTCATCATCTCAGAACTAAAATTTTTATATTTTATTCTTTCATCTACTTACAATAAAAACTGTACATTGCCATGGAGAGCTTATCATTTTAATATACTTTGATGTTTGCAAGTGTTGAAATATCATGTTCAAACTTTTATGCAAATGTGTGCTTCCAATTACATACTCATTAGCTCTTCTGGAACTCCATTTTAATATTCTCAAAATGTTTATGACTGCCTCTCTTGTTTCCTTGAATTGCTTTCCAAAGACATCCAGTATATAAAAAACAAAGCAATCTACTAACACTCAGTGACTTTCTTAAACATTACATTTAGTTTCAAGGGATGTTACAATTTATCACTTTAAAAAGTTCAGATATATATCCATACTATATTGCAGAGCATATGTAAAATCACAGTCAAGCAGTGTAGACACTGCAACACTTTCAGTCCCTGGAATAATTTGTCAAAGGACCTCAAGTGCCAAACTCAGTATTATAAAAGCACCTGAAAAGCTTATTGCTTTTTCATTTACTTTAATAAACATTTTGATACCCAAAGAATAATGGGTGGCTCCTGAGCTAGCTAAAAATCAGTATAGTTGCACTGATTTCAGTGGAAATATGTGAATTTACAATAGGTAAGGAACAGTTCCTTTAAAAAAAAATTGCTAAAAATTTACAAGGAAGTGGTAGTGCATATTTTAAATTCTTCAGTGAAGCATAAGCTATCCATGATAAAAAAATTTGAATATGCCATTGTCAAAAATGCAAGGTGCTTGATTTGGGACTTGTTTACAATTTCTAAGCCAGTACAGTTACTACCATTGTTTTTCTCCATGCTCTGTGTTACATCCCAAATGTATTAAATATTAAACATATTAAATAGGGAAAAGACCTTGAAGGGAACAGGCATGCATACAGGTTGCTGTACCCTGGGGCAGGTCCAAGGTCCAGGGTGGGATACACTGATGCACTTGCACCCCACTTTGATTCCTGCTCCACCTAAAGTTTAAAACCAACTGCCTGACAGTGACAGCAGCATTTCTAATCAGGCAATGCTGAAGAAGTCAATTGACTTCATGGCTTATTATCCTCTCCCTGATCCCTTCTAAACTGCTCATTCTACAGATACTAATGACCAGGTCTTAATGCTCCACCAATTAAATTATCCTTTGTTCTGCAATGGTACTGTCTGTTAGCTGCTCCTTGTAATGATGCAGCGCCCTGCAAAACATTTTTAACTCATTCCAATGAAGTTATATTTGCTTTTGCTTCAATCCTAAACTAAATAATACTGCCCTAGGCTCCTAAACTATCTGTTGTTTTATATGTGATGATGCACCTCACTACCTGCAGCCCACCCCACTTTCAAAATTCAAGAGCCACCCTTGGCCATGTCCCCAGTTCAAGGGGGAAAAAAATCAATTCACTGGAAGCATCATAATAACTGTTGGCCCACAAATATCCCATAATTTAATTAGAAACTGTACTGTGACACTGAAGAAATTAGCATGTTAAAAATGAACACTAGGGAGAAGAAAAAGAAAAGAATGGCTGTAGATTTCATATCAACTGCAATTGGTTCTGATATCGGTAAAGAATAGCCATTTATAATGCTATATAGATTCTCACATTTCTATTTAAGTTAGAGTGGTAAAACACAAGGCTTTTAGCTAAGATGGAATTATAATTGTGTGGTAAAGATATTTAAATGGTTTTTAAAATAATTCTGCTACTCTAAAAGTAATTCTAACTACTTCATAAATGAGCAAATCTCTCCATTAAATGTTTTTTTAGAAAGGATCCATTTCTTCTGTAATGCCAGAAGCATATAATATGTGTTGCAGAAACAACAGAAATAAACAGGTTCTGCATTCTCCTGTAAAGGCAATTCTATTTTACAGACAAACAGTAATAAGTACTTGGAGTGAGAGAGGCACAAAGGGGACATGTCTTATTCAATCTTATCCTACAACCCAGCCCTTTGGAACATGCAAATCTAAGCAGAAAGTAAAGAGTTAAGATTTGAACCTACTGTACGATGATATTGGAAATTTCTCTCTGACTTAAAGAAAAAAAAATACCCTGCATCATGCAATTATCTGTAGGAATGAAAACACAGTGACAGTCCATAGGACAACATTCTGGAAGCAAAACAGAAATATTTATCAGCAGTAACTTTAAAATAAAAGACATTAAATTATTCTGAATGTCCTCATGGACCTTTCATTCAGCACACATTTTGGATGTAGGAAAGATAACTAGGCAAACATGAATTACCAGCAATTTGAAGAGAAATTAGAAGGTGATTCTCTTGTTACATTATTATATGGTGAAATTGAAAAATATTATTTCAAAGAGAGACATTTTTGTATAATCATATAAGATGGTTTATTTAACTGGCTTTCTTTCTCCAACTGATAAAAGAAATAAGGACGCTATGAATCTAACTGTGTGACAGCCATAAATTAGAAATGTACATCAGCACAGTGGGAATGTTTGTGCCAGGGTAGTTTGTCCTCTACAACTTAAAGTGCTTCTAAATTATGACATGACTTCCTACCCTGCTCAGGATTTGTAGTCAAACAGTCATTGTCATCTGACAATATTCCGTGGCCTATGTGAAATGAGTGGGCTATGTGTCTTCACTTCTGGGCAGGCAGATGCTGTCTGGTATGTGGGATACTGGTATGCTGAGATACTTCTGTTTTTTTTTCAATCAGGCACTTTTAACAAATTAGAATTCACTTTATAAAGTGGGGGGGTTGTTTTCTCAATAATAACTTTGATCATAATGGTGAATTAATATTTGAAGTCAAGATTGAACTAATTTTAAAGTGCCATTGATATATACATGAAACTTCTATGCACTCAGTTTCTCAAGATTACAAATTATTTTTCTTTATGAAATGTACTTGATGCTACTAACATGCCACTTCATTCCTGGAAATAGAAGCTCAGCAACCACTTCAGTTTCAGCCCATGCTGATAGCATTTGACACTGCCAATTGGTCAGAGATCAGGCTTTGAAGTGGCCAGTAGTTCAGAGCACAGGAAGGGTAGATTAAAGGTGGGAGTGATTATACAGGATATGGGAGGCTTGGGTCCAATTCTTGCGGCAGCACAGTTGTCTTATGTGACAAGTCACTCACTTAGGGCCATGCTTTTAAAAGCATTTAGACATGTAAGGTTGCCAGTAGATGCTTTTGAAAATCCAGGTAGGAGCTTACCTACATCCTTAGACACATAGTTCAAAAAAAAGGTCTTTACCTTTTTTTGCCTCATTTCTCCATGGGCAAAAGGGAGACAATACATTCCCTTACCTCCTTGTAGTATTGGGAGGATGAATACGTTATAGTTTATAGGACACAAACGATACTACAGCAATGCAAAGTCATAGAAATGGCCAGATAAACACTCAGTAGACTGAATGCCACCTGCCCTTAGGTGCCTGGAGCTTGACAGAGTTTAAACACTGGTTTTGAAAGTGTGGACAACCTCCAAATCTACTTGCATAGGCCAGTATTAGACTCAAAGCACTTCTTGGAAAAGACCACTCTTAACTTTCATACTTTTTTGACTATGGAAAAATAATAGAGCAATTCTTCTGAGGCAAAGAACTTAGAAAAACCACAACAGGTCAGAAGTTTTTGACACTAAGGATTCCTTTTTGAAATCTCTGGGTTTATCTTGTGAATCATGTGTAGGTATTGGCACACCTAGTAATCCTAGTATTGCACAGCACCCCACCACATCCTTAAAAGGATCTCTTTGCACCCTAGTTGAGAATCACTTGCAGAGGCCCTGGAAAGAATACCACCTCTCTCAAGCCCTTGTAAAAGCTCTCACATGTTCCCCAGAATCCCAAAAAGCTCAAATAATTCAGAAAGCAATCAACAGGCTGAACACAATATCCAGTCTTCTAGCTCAACCTTCCTTGGAGAATCATAAGAGGAACTACTTCCCAGTTAGAGTGGCTAGGAGCTGGAACCAACTTCCTAGGGAAGTGGTGCTGGCTCCTGCCCTGAGGGTCTTTAAGAGGAGGCTGATGCCTACCTAGCTGGGATCATTTGAGCCCAGTTTTTTCTCCTGCTCAGGCAGGGGATCGGACTTGAAGATCTATAAGGTCCCTTCCAACCCTGATTCTATGATTCTATGAACATCTGTGCTCAGGTAGGTACAGTTCTTCGCTGCCTCAGGCTGTTGCATCAGCTCTTTCACTTGAACTGGTGAAATAATAGAGCACAGCAGTTCTCCCCTTCTGTAACTAACTTTCCATTCTCAGCTATTATTTTGTCTTTTTCATCAGCCCATAGGTAACCACAGGCTTCTACAAGGTGATTAATTGCTCTAATAAAGCAGATGTCCCAGATAGACCCAAATTATTGTTTAGGGAGATTCCATTTCAGTGGGAAAGCACTTTAGTTAACATCATCAGCAATCCCTCACACTCAAGGATAATTGTCTTCCATGATGGTCTTATCTGTGGGTCCAAAAGTGGCTGATGAGGACTATCTGGGATCAACATACTCTGTTGCAGCTCAGGCACATGTTTCCATGTGGGGTGAGTGGCTCTGGGTTCTTGGTTCATTCCATACTGTCTCTGTTGCTTCCATTTTTCCATCTTCTGTTGTCACTGTAAGGTTTCAGAGTACTACAATCCTTGCAGAAGACTCTTCCTGCATTTGGGTTGGTCCTTGGTAATAGTCTCTCGTGAGTTGATATCACTGTTGCGTTTTTTTCAAGCTGGCTTTGAAGACATCCTTGAAGCACTTTCTCTGCCATCCTCTTGAGTGTACACCTTGACTGAACTGGGAGAATAAAACTTGCTTCAGGAGTTTGGAATTTGACATCCCAATGACATAGCTGGCACAGTTAAGTTGATGTATAGAAAAATTAGGGTTAGAAGGGACTTCAGGAGGTCATCTAGTCCAACCCCCTACTCAAAGCAGGATCATCCTCAACTAGTTCATCCCATCCAAGGCTTTATCTAGCTGGGTCTTAAAAACGTCTGAGGATGGAGAGCCCACAACCTCTCTGGGTAACTGGTTCCAGTGTTTTACTACTCTTCTAATGAGAAAGTTCTTCCTAATATTAAACCTATACTTCCCTTGCCGCAACTTGAAACAATTGCTCCTTGTTCTGTCATCTGCCACCATTGGGAACAGTCTAGCTCCATCCTCTTGGAACCCCCCTTCAGATAGTTGAAAGCCACTATTAAATCCCCTCTCAGTCTTCTCTTCTCCAGACTAAATAAGCCCAGTTCCCTCAGCCTCTCTTCAGAAATCATTTGCCCTAGTCTCCTCACCATTTTCACTGCCCTCTGCTGGACTCTCTCCAATTTTTCCACATCTTTTTTGTAGTGGGGACAGGAGGGGTAGGGAACAAAACTGAACACAATACTCCAGATGTGGCCTCACAAGTACTGAACAGAGGGAAATAGTGACTTCCCTTGACCTGCTGTCAACACTCCTACCAATGCAGCCCAGTTTGCCATTAGCCTTTTTGGCAATGAGGGCAAACTGTTGGCTCATATTCAGCTTATTGTCCACTGTAACATGCAGGTCCTTTTCTGCAGAGCTGCTGCCGAGCCAGTCAGCCCCCATCCTGTACCAGTACATGGGATGATTCCATCCTAAGTGTAGGACTTTGCACTTGTCCTTATTGAACCTCTGGAGATTTCTTTTGGTCTAGTCCTCCAATTTATCTAAGTCTCTCTGAATCCTAGCCCTACCCTCCAGTGTGTCTACTACTCCCCACAGCTTGGAGTCATGTGCAAACTTGCTGAGGGTACACTCTATGCCATCTTCCAGGTAATTGATGAATATATTGAACAAAACTGGCCCAAGGACTGACCTCTGGGGCATGCTACTTGATACTGGCTGCCAGCTAGACATCAAGCCATCAATTACTACCCTCTGAGCCTGATGATGCAGTCAATTTCCTATCCACCTTACAATCCATTCATCCAGCCTGTACTTCCTTAGCTTGCCTGTGAGAAAGTTGTGGGAGACCATATCGAAAGCCTTGCTAAAATTAAGGTATACCAGATGTCAGATGAATATCACGTCAGTGCTCATGCTGTTTGCTTGCAAGAGGATGCTAATGTTGGTGCAGCTGTCTACACACTGGTTTTGAAGAATCTTCCACAGGCAGAGTTGATGATTCTTCTCTAGTGACTTGAGGTGTCTCCTGTAAATTGTCCATCTCTCAGCTCCATACAGTAAGGTGGGGATCATGACTGCCTGATAAACCATGAGCTTGGTTTTGGACCTGATGTTGCAACCTTCAAACACCCATTTCCTCAGATATCCAAAGGTGCACATTTGCGTCAATGTTGAATTTCTTCATTGATGTCAGGTTTCCAAGGTATGGGAAATACTCAGAGTTTTCCAGAGTGTCGCCGCCAGGACATGACTAGCTGTTCTTGGGCCGCTTTTCCTTGTGGGGTTGGTGTTATCCCTTGTCGGCGTTCTCGCCATTGGCCGAGCAAATGTTCTCTGCCCAACTCCTTGACCCCATTCCCGCCTGCTACGACTTGATGTAATCAGTGTTAGGGGTCAATTGTTGTGCGTGCCCATGGCCCAGGGTTCCCCAGCGGTCACTCTCGGGGCTCTGCTACTCCTACACCCCAGTCTCATGCCTCCTTACGGTGCTGCCAAGCTATTAGTCATCTTGCTCTCAGATCATTACTAAAATTGGGGTGTCAGCTTCCTTCCTGCAACTGGGACAATGCCTACTACCAGTCTAATGCCCCTCCCCCCAGTCTCCCCTAGAACTCAGGGAACAGTCAAGCATAACACAAAACATGGAAAAAAGGCTCAAAACAAACTGGGCACATCACCCCTTTAATTGCCCCCCACACACCTTACAGAAGCCCTGTCTCCTTCATGCTTAGGCATTCAATCTTTGCCCCATTCCCCGGCACCTCCCAGTCCAGCAGTGGCGTGTCCTCTGAAGGCACTTCTCTCTGGGCTTCCCCGTAGGCTCTCCTCCTCTGTCTGCCGTGGTCTGGGATTTCCTCTGTAGTAATGCAGAGGTGATCCCGGGTCTCCCTGCCAGCCACCTCTGCCACGATGCTCCCATGGTGTCCCTGACTCTTCTCACCCCCGTCCAGAGTGTTTTCCCCTTCGTGCTCCGCTCTTCTTGCCTGTCCGAGAGACGAGGGCATTGGGAGCAGCGTCTCCTCCTTCTCTCTCCCTCCTGCGGCATGTGCCGCCATTTTTATTCGTGCCGGTCAGCACTTCGCGCTTGCATCACCGGCCGGCTGCAGCTGTATAAACAAACGGCTGACAAGCCGCGCAGGTTTCGCCTCCTGGTCTCCATTCTCTGGCTCAGGAGTTGCCGGTAAGTACCTTTGCGTCCCAGGACACAGAGTATCACCATGAATCTGAATTACTGGAGCTGGAGGTTGTTAGATCCTGACTCCAACCACTAGGGAGACAATGGATCGATGCTATCACACATCACCTGCAAACATTAGTCATCAACAGCTTTAATCAAAATGGAGACAGCTTCAGGCAAGCTCCCAAAAACCGGGGAGCAGCCACGAACATTAGTTCTTTCCATATTTATACACCTTGGTTCATGCTCATTAACATTTACTCCATCTTTGTTCCACCCATATTCCCTCCTATTTTAAACTCCGCCTCTGTTTACTGTTTTTTTTGTTAGCATGGAATTACCTATGCATTTAACTTATTTACATATCTTTTTGCTATGAGCACATGCTTAAGACCCTAATCCCGGCTTCTTTTGGTCATTTGCAGTTTCTTGCTGAATTCTTCACCATCTCCAAGGTCTTGCTTCTGCTTTATCTCCTAACGATTGCCGGTGGGCTGCATCCTGTTCTTCTTACACAATGAGCATCTTACAACACTACTATATTGTTAGGAAAATGCTTGCCTAAGCATCTTGCAAGGTTATTTTTAACATACCATTCTGCTTTGTGGTCAGCAGCTTGCTAGGCCATAGGTTATTTCTTTTTATTCAGCTGCAAAAATTCAGTGCTCCCCAAGATCCAAACATGATCACCCTAACAGAGGTCTTCTCATTAAGAGCTTGTTGATGACCTTAGTTTTCTGAATGTTAAGCATCAGTCCCATTTTCTTTTATGCCTTGGTAAAGAAGTCAATGGTTGTCTGAAGATCTGCTTCTGAGTGAGCACACACTACAGCATCATCAGCACACTGGAGCTCAATGATTGAGGCTGGGCTGGTCTTGGTTTTGGCTCAGAATTGACTGAGATTGAATAGTTTACCATGTTAGTGCAATTATTAAAATTAAAAGTATTACAAATGGTGCCATTATTAGCCCTGTGCCACTGTCTCTTGGAATGCCAGTCTAATATACACAAGTAAAAGGTGAGAGAGAGAGAATATCAATCCCATATTGAAAACTGAGTCAAAATAGAGATACGTACAGAGTCCAGATACATACAGAGAGTCCCCAATTCTTTTGTATCCCCAAACATAGCCAAATTCTTAATATTCATAGGCCACTGTATCTTAGATAGAAAAAAGAAACAATTGAGTTTGTCATGGCCATATTTCTCATTATATGGAAGGAGAGATATTCAGAGACGAAGAACAATGAAACACATAATCCCATAAAAGATAAATTTGAGTTCGGCACCATGTAAGTCTTCAAATATCCCCCAGCTCCTCCCCCCCCGCTCTTAATTTTTTAACACCAGTGAATTTTCAGCAAGGTAAATAAGAAATGAGATGCTTTCAAAATAGCAATGATTGTGATCATTAGACTGTGGGTCAAGATATATAAGATTATAGATCTTAATAAACTGTAGATAATCCTGGTCACCCTAAATCATTCTGGTCAAACTATAAGACTTAGAACTGAAACAAGGAATACTGCCAGAAGTGAAGCTGTTTCTTAGGTAAGGTGTTGGACAGTGACACTAGCCTTCAGCTTGCTGTGCTACAAAAAAATGTGTCAGTCAGGGGAAATGCAATTCCTTTAGGCTGTACTAATTGTGAATAAACTACCCTTTATTGACTCTGAATAACTAGTTATCTAGCAGGGTAGATTCACAGACTTCAAAACAAGGAATAGGTTAGTCTCAGACAGCAACATAGGTATGAAAGTAATGGAATGTAATAATGGGTCAAGGAGTTTCTTAGAGTGAATATTTGTATTCTGCTTCTAAGTGATTACCAACTATGTCAGCAAAAAGGCTATTTTATGAAAAGAAGCAACTGATTAGTTGGAAAAATTGTTCTGAAAAAAAAAAGGGTCTCGAATAACTTCTGGAATTATTATTTTGAAAGCATCATCTAATTGGCTGATGATTACCACAGGGACATTTCTTATTATATCCAGGTCACACATTAGTATTCCTCTAATTGGTGATGAAATCTAATTGTGTTAGATTAGTTAGGTAGTACTGCATCTCCACTGTACATGGCTAGGTACCTAGGGAGTATCATTTTGACAACACATCAAAAACAGTCCTTGTGATGGGGATAGAATGTCTTGTCAGCAATCACTGGCATGGTTCAAGACAGAAAGAAACAGAGACAATAAATGAACACTTCAAAGCAACAGCCAAAATGGGATTAGGACTCTGATTCTGGCTGTGCTGGCAGGGCATAAAAGTTTTCTTATGACAGTTTAGCTCACAATTCAGGAACATCTGATATTCCTTGTCTGTAAGTTACTTGCTAGCTCTGTAAAATAAACCAAAGAAAAACTCATCTCTCCATTACTGATTAATCCGGTAAGAGACCAATAGATAATTTATACAATGTATTCTGAAATACACAGTTTAAATCTCACTGAAACACAAGACAAGCAGTATAGTTAAAATAGCTTCCAATGTATAAGCTTCCATGGAGACCAGAGTGTACTGCTAAAATTTCTTGGCTCTAAATTCAATATTTGAGCATAACTCTGGGAATCAAAAATAATGGGAAAAAGCTTAAACTAGAATACTCAGAATCAAGACTTACATTGTAGAAGCTATAACATCATCAGAATACTACACACGCACGTGCGCACACACACTCCCTTGTTTGGTTTTTGAAGTTCAAGTTCTCACTTTTCTTACAGCTCTTAACAATCATCACCTTCTGCTTGGCAGATGAGTAACTCAGAAGCTGCTCCTGCCAAGATACTGTGTCCTTTCTGCACTGAATGACATCATTTGCATCAAAAGCAGTTCACACATTCTTTGTATTTCTATGCATATAAGAAATGCTATTATTGCTACAAATGGGAAAAACGGTCCAAATAAAATCAGAATCATTCCAAGACTTCACCCCTCATTCAACCCAAACCGTTGGAAAGTGTAACCATACTTTGATAACTGGTCAGAAAGATTTTTCTTTTTCTCTCCCCCATTGTGCATCCCCCTTTCATGAGGAACTAGGAGGGGGGGAAAAATCACAAAATGTTGCAAAACAAGCTGGTCTTTAGAACATCCCTTCTCTACTAGAAGTACACTGGGGTAATGGGATGCTAAACAATATTAGTACTTTTAGGTGTGCAAAAGTCTACACAAGTCACAAGATAAACCTAGAGTTTTCAAATAGGAAGCCACTGTGTCAGAAATTTCTCCATCTTTTCCTACATTTTTCTTGACCAGTGTTATAAACTCAAAGGGCTTGGGTGAGATTCAGATAGTCATCCAAGCTTTTAAGTTCTCTTCAGTACCTTTTTCTTTCAACATTCATATATCTTACCTATAAATCCAGACTGGTAAAGTACCAAGCACTGCAATATCTAAGTCATTTTAAAAAATAGTGTCAGACAGTTATCTAGTTTAATCTCTGTTTTCTAATACTGAGTATGATGCCTAGTTTTCTTCTACTCTGGTTCTTCAGCAATGCAGTGATGCACAGGTTAAATAACAACATATTAACAAGGATTGGATTCTTCTTGATCTCTTTTCAAAAGGTTTTCTAGACTGGAGTCTGCAGTTAAGCACGTTACCTCCACTTCCCTCAGGTACACATCAAGTCTCTTTTTATGGTCATGTACCAGACTACCATAGCTGTCATATTGAGGTCTAAAGGGAGGGAGAGATTTTGAGACATAGTTGGTCTATTCCAAAGAGTATTTAGTATACCAGTACTACAGAAACGGGAAGTGCATTGGTAATGAATAGGGAGCCACCACCTGCAGATCATACTATATGATCTTTGCAATTCAGCCTCCTGAATATGTGGGATGCCACCCCAGTGAGCTATGGCTTTATTCTGACTTTCTTATCTAAACCTAAGTAAAGTGATTTACAATATTACGACAGGTATATGGAATACTGTGCCCCAGGGCACTTTCCAAAATGGATTGTCTTCCTGACAGAAAAGAATGAAGGCATTTCAGTTATTTGAGTGTCAGTGGTCAATATTTCACTCCATTATAATGTCAGGGCTGGAGGGCAGATACTTTTGATTGAGACTAAGTTGCTGTGGTAATAATTGTAATGTATGCATCTTCTAACTTGCATCATTTCAAATCTGGGTTCAACCTGCTGCACTTCTTTCATCTGGGTTCCAAGCTGTTTCATACTTTGAGAAAGTTAGGAGAAGACATTTACTGTGCTAAATAGAAAGGATTCAGAGAGTGTATGTGTGGCGAAGTGGGGCTCCCCAACAAACCACAGTGCTAATTTCTCCACTTGCCTTGGGCATGCCGCCCCCCTATCTCACCCGCCACACCTTGTTGATAATTAATTAAGTTGTTATTTAAGGTAGGAGGCTGCCCATTCTTACCCCAATGCCAGAGGACACTATCTGTGGCTCCATTCCTCCCCTACAGCACAGCCCAAGCGTCACAGATGGCATCCAGATGACAGTGCTCCCGGCCTACAGCCGAACCAAGCTTAGGCCTCATTGTCAGGCCTCAGACATACTTACATTCATACCGCCCTCCTCTCACTAGGGCCTCTCACACTCCACCCTCTCACTCAGGGTCTCTTTCATTCATTGACAGTTTATACTGTCTTGCACCCTCTTGAAGCGGGCTCCTTAGGCCATAGGTTTTAGCTAGTTCACACCTTAGGTGGCAGACGTACTGTCTTTTGGGTCTCTCCAGTGACCCTCACTGGGGTATTGGCCAGCCAAATACCTGACCAGGTCTAAGCTTGCTCTGGCCTTATATGGCAACTGTATCCATATAAACCTACTGGGCACTCAGCCCTCTGGTTCTTCTCCCCACACTGGGGTCCCTCCTCTCTGTCCGCTTTCTAAAGCCACACCCCCCGCACTGGGGCATTCTTATCCCACACCACAACTGGTGCTCTGGGGTCTCACGGGGCATCACAACCTTTTTAGACTCAAGGTATTCCTCACTGCACTCCAGGCACCCCTTCATTCTTCCTGATCTCCTTTCAATGGGTTTTCTAGAGACTGGATCCTGCAGTTAAGCACGTTACCGTCACTTCCCTCAAGTACATATTAGGTCTCTTTTGCACTCCAGGCACTGCTCCATAACTTCTGTGAATTGAGCAAGGCACCATTTAAAAAACTAATTTATTTCAGTGCTTACATCCTTGCAAAGGAGCCAGGAAGAGGGGTCAGGGGAGTGGCCAGGCAGGAAGAACACAAACCTGCCTTTATCTGCTTTTTTCTTCATAAAGAAAGCCCATCCCAATGAGAATGTCATCCAGAAGTGCAACATTTTCTGTGCAATGATCTGACTTGGCAGTCTACTAGGAGAAAACTAGTACCTCATTTGTGAATGTCTGACACAGCACACTTTCTGGGGCAGGCAAGCACTCTGTTCTGGCACAAACATGAATACTGATCCCTTGAAGAGCAGAGAACTTGTAGTGCTGATGCTGCACAGACAGGGGGCCCCTGTGCACACATCTTAGTCTGCTGTGTGGGTTCCCTCAATCTGCCTAAAGACAGATGGCAGCAATTCATTGCTGGTTGACTAACCCAGACTGCACAAAATCAGCCTGTATTTCCATGCAGCACAATGTGGCATTGTGAATGCCAGAGACCAGGGTGGGGAGGGAGGAGTGGTAAGCAGCTGAACGCTGCAGACTGGGAGGGAGGGTAGCAAGTGATGCAATGCCATGGAGTAGCAGGAAGCAGGTGGCATGGCATTTTAATCACTGGCTGGAGCCACACACACACACACACACCAAAGCAGCAGCAGGCAGCCCAAAATGCCACAGCACACCGGTTGGGAAATGCTGCTCTAGCTGCTCTAGCTCTCTCTGAGGGTTGAGAACAAAGGACCCTGGGATGCTGGAGGACTTTGTTTTCATTCTCACTATTACTAAAGGGTCATCTTATTCTTGCTATTTCCTGTGGCATGCCTGGAATCTTGAAATTTCTTACAGCACCACAAATATAAATGAGATTTGAACACAAAAGTAAATAGCGCATTCATTGTAAACTAGATTATTGGAGCCTAGATGGTACAGGAGCTGATGATAGTACTGACTTTATACCAAAATATCCCAAAATTTCCAAGCAAATGAAAATGTTTTCATTAGTATCCAGTAAAATACACAAGTTCATTGTCAGCAGTTTATTGTCTAAATCTTCAACCATACTCTTCTAAAATGAAATTCTTATTGTAAGAAGACATGAATCTTTGTCTCCCACAGAAAGTCAGAAATAGAAATGAAGTTAGTTCATTGACAGCTTGTCAAATCAATTGACTTGAAAAGACACCATTGTCAAGAAGTAACCTACTTATAGATTTACAGCTCTGTATCTGCTATGGGAAAGCAGCAGTTATTTAGCTAGTGCAACTCTTAGAGCCATAATACACTAGGTGCCATAATTGGCTTCTCATTTTTCCAGTTAGACAATTTATATATAACATGACACTTCTAACAAATTAATCTTCAATCCCTCCCCAAAAGGACAGTTTTTTCAAGAGATCCAGAACTTGTATATGTATTTGAGAATCAGTGTTATCTCCCTATCAGAGTAATTATAATGACATTCTTTCTTACCCCATTTTCAGAGAGCTTTTGGTCAACTATGAATATCAGTTCCAGGATGACATTTTCAGGGATACAGGTTTTAGCCATGTTGGTCTATAGACAAAAGTATTCAGAAATCTTGGTGTAGGTGATATACTTTATTAGACCAAATACTTTTTAGTGTTATATCTGTTATACCCTGACTAAATAGTTGCAACATTTTTTTCTTTGTTTGCAAGTTTTGGGGCTCACACGGCCTTCCTCAGGCAAAGGAGAATGCATACATTGTAACATTTCTCCCAGTTTGAAATGAAACTTCATATTGCACAGAAGGATAAAAATATATAGGTTCCCCTGGGTGGAAAAATTCATTTTATGCAAATTAGACTCAAATAAAATTTGGAGCAGTCTGGTCACCCCCAAGGTGTCTGCTGGCAAGCAGGGTGTTGAATTTTCTTCTTTCAGGGTAAAATGTTTTCTACTGCACAGGAGAGAGGGTTGATGGAATGTTTCTCTTGGCTTAGGCTGTTCTGTTGTGTAGAGGTTGTTTTACAGGTATGCCACCCAGGGAAACCTATAACTTCTTTCTATTCTCCTGTGCAAAATAAAGTTTCATTTCTACCTGAGAGAAATGTTATAATCTATGCATTCTCCTTCTGCTGAGGAAGGGTGTCTGAGCCTCAAAGTTTGCAACATTTTTTGCAACTATTTAGATGGTCTAATAAATGATATCACTTCTACCAAGAGTTCTAAATATTATAGGTTGAAATTTGTAATTCAAGACTTCAGAAAATATCCAAACTAGAAATAGCAGACAAAAGCCAGAAAAGGTAAGAAATGAAACCACAACTGCAAATGTCAGACTGAATCAATTCCAAATCTTTTTTTAACGGGGAGGAGGAGGTGATGTACACACATAGAGAAAACTTTTCATCCTTGTTTAGTCTACCCATTCTGTCCATCATTGTGGCATCTCCACTGGGCACTGTGAGTACCGCACCATCTGCCTTGACCAGGGCACCCCCCCAGCTCGCCTGCCATGAATTGATGTTACTAAATGACAGGAGGGTTTTAATGGTGTTCCTCTTCCCAGGGACCTGGTGACAGAGGTACTCACATTTGTGCCATGGTATTCCTCAGGGCTCCACCTCCCCTACACCCCATCCACTTGCTAACCGTTTGGATGGTCCACCGGTTGCTTGGCAGACCTCTGAGAGCTCCTCTTGGCTATGGGGATCTGGTATCTGCTGCTGTCAACTGGCCAGTCATCTAAATGTTATTATCACTGAAGTCACAGCTCCAGATCCCCAGGGACTGTACTTCTAGGTTGCTCGGTGCCCTCGCTCCTCTCCACAGGAGAGGGACACTCCCACTAAACTCTCCGGTAGCTGGACTGGGGATAATCCATCCCCAGCCTCAGCCTGATACCTCCTCCTCTGCCTCAGTAGAAGGTCAGTGTCTTCCCAGCTGCTCTTAGCCTGTAGAGTTGCTAGGGCCACTTGACCTGCATGCTCCCTGTGGGTGTCCACTTCTTCCCTGCCTCTCCCTCCTGCCAGTTTTCAGCAGGGCTTTTAAATTTCCCATGGCAGCTGCCGCAATCAGCTGGGTGCCACCCTGCCCACGGATTAGTTGTTTAAAGATCCAGCATAACACCGGTTCATGTGGCCTTGGCTGCAGCTGTGGCTGCGGCTGCAGCTGTGGCTACAGTTCCACCTCCAGTCCCATTTCTGGAAGTGAGAATACCAGGGTGTGGGGGGCTTGTTTATTTGCTGCGGGGGGTGCTCGGGGCTACCTCCAACCCCCCTTAGCACCTGTGGGGGCTTCTTGCTGCCACAATCATATAGTAGGAAATTCTATCATAAAGTTAGTACAGATTTGAACAGTTTCATATTCAAATTCTACACTCTTAGTCATAGTTTCATAGTTTGCAGGGTCGGAAGGGACCTGAGCAGATCATCTAGTC
>NW_017728920.1:1453951-1462812 GCF_001723895.1 Crocodylus porosus | reverse complement strand
GTCCTCCTTCCTGCCTTTTTTGAAGATGGGGACCACGTTGGCCCTCTTCCAGTCCTCCGGTACCTCACCAGAGCACCACGAGTGCTCATAAAGTTGTGCCAGGGGACTTGCAATGACCTCAGGATTCCAGGACTCAGGATTCCAGGTTAGTCCATCAGGATTCCTACTGATGGCACTACGTTTAACAGTTCTGAATATACTGTAATTATCCAAATCCAAGATGACCCTGAATATAAGATAGCTTCCCAATAATTATGTTCTATATGCGGAAAATGTATAAACATGATATAATTTTCCATGTATAAAGTCTAATTATTGGTGAGTCATCTTAAATGCCCGTCCCCACTCACTACTGCAGCAGGGAAAATAGTGATAGGGAGGCAGGTGGTGGGAAAGCAGTACAAGGGCAGGAATTAAGGGGAAGGTGGTGCAGAAGACACTGAGAGCAGGTGTGGGGTGAGATTAGGATTGTAGGAGGTGTGGGCAAGGTGGTGGGCCAGATGGAGGGAGAGGCAATGGGAAGGCAGGAGGTGGGGGAGGTGGTAGAGAGGCGGACCATGGGGGTCAAGCAACCTGACCCTTGGCCCTTGCTACCTGGTCACCCCAGGCTGCAGGGGGAGAAGGGGAGGCAGCAGGGCAGAAGTGGCAGGCAGCTGCTGTGGGATGAGGTTGGGATTAGGGTTGGGGTTAGGGTCAGGACTGGAGCCAGAGCTGGAGCCATGGCAGCTGTCTGCCCCTGCCATCATGCATTCAAGTTCCCCGATGTTGAATGGAGGAGGAACCCTTGTTTTGGATTTGAATATTTACAGTAGTGCTCATCTGAATAATCATACCCTTTTGTTCTTGTAAGGCTAAAAAGTTTTTATATATCCTTGCCTATAATTAATATCACTGGAAAAAAACTAAAGCCCTCATAAAGTTTGTCTCATTGTTTTGTGCCTTTCATTAAAATAAACTGCATAGTTAAAGCATTATCCAAGATTTTCCTATATAACATATAGCACACACTGACACAGTGTGAAAATAACAACAGTGAGAAACTGTAAAAGCTACTGAAGAAATAATTTCAAGAAAAGAGAAATAAGTTGGTAGCTAAAAGCCTAAGGCAAAGTCAAGCTCCATTAATAGTTTCAGTTCCCTTGTTTTGGAAAAACGTAATTGGCTTGAATGAGATTCAAGTATATCTGTTCTTTTACCCACTGAAAATTGGATGAGCTTAATTGGTAACTTAAGCACTATTTCATGGTTTATCAAACTCAAGGGATAACAGGAATTCTAAAAGCTTAAAAGATCATTCTAACTTAGTTCATTAGTTTCCCAAATATTTTTAAATCAACTGCTACTCAGACAATCTCCATTTGGAACAAGGTTTCAAAAGCACTTCAAAAGAATGGCAAACCAAAATATTTCTTATGATGGTTGTCTTTTACTACCTTTATTTTGACAAGTCCTCATTTTTTTTATTTAAAATACATTATATACATTTTCTTTGTGCTCTCATGTTAAATATTGTCAAGTCCTCACTTTCCAGTTTTGCTCCAGGCCTTGGCATTTTTGAAGGACAGAACAGTGATATCTGGTTGCTTCTTGAAATACACCTTCTCTTCCTTCTACCTGCAGGATATGCTCATTTTAAAGAATATTACACCCTCCTAATTTGGCCACTAAATGAAAGAAAGAAAAGCATCAACTTGCTTAACAGTACTATCTGGGTCCTCCAAACAAGGCAGAGCTTGCCAGCAAGAGAGAGCATAGGAAAGAAAGTTGAAGAACATCAACAAGAAATAATATTGTTGGTGTTTTTCAATATATTTGTAACACCCAAGAGCAGGGGTGGGCAAAATGCAGCCTGCAGCCCACATGCAGGCCACCAAGCCATTCTATTCCTCCTGCAGGGCTCCTAAAATATTTAGAAAATTAATATTTATTTGCCCCTGGCTGCCTTTCATGCAGCCCTTGATGGCTTGCCAAAACTCAGTAAGCAGCCCTCCACCTGAAATAATTGCCCGTCACTGCCCAAGAGTGTGCCCATCCTCAATTGGATGGGATAGGTGGACAGGCAATAGTACTGTGAGAGGGAAGCTGTTACTTGGGTTCAGATCCCTCTATCCTCTATTGAGCCAGGCAAATGTTACTTAACTATATACAATTTATTGATTCATAATATAATATAAATATAAAAATGCACCTCAAATATGAAAATAAATATTTACAGTGGATAGACAATAAACAATACTCCAGAGTTATTGATGGTCTGGGTGTCACACCCAGCACCAACACCCAATAGCAGAACCCTATAAGCAGCAAGCAGGAAGGCGAGTCCTCTAGTTACCCCAGGATGGATCCTTAAATACGTAAGCACAGGTAAGTCAACACAGAAGGTGAATAACCGGGGACAATAAACAGAATATGGCAGTGGAAGGGTAAATCCACACACAGGAAAAGTAACAGCTAAAAAAGAATATATATCAGGTAAGATATAACAATAAACAATATGGTTAGAAATGGTATACAAAATATACAGTGCATCCTCCAAAATATTAGGCACACACACACCCTGTTCAGCAAACACAGACACACTGGAAGGTAGGGTCCCCTTCCCCAGAAATCCCAGACCCTAGCAAAACTCCTGATAGCAACAATAGGGGCCTAGTGCCCTCCCTCCTGGGTCGGTGCTGGGACTGGGGCCTTTACTCACTGGATCCAAAGTGGGGTCCCCTTCCCCAGAAATCACGTCCCCTGTGGGACCCGCTTTCCCCAGCAACTCCTGTTTCCCTCTGGGGCAGTCAGAGCTCATCCCATGGTCATCGGCTCCACTGTGGCCTCCTTCCAGTGGCACCTCCAGCTCCTCTTGTGGCCTGGTGCCCCACCCCAGGTACCCAGGCCAAGCCACACCACCTCCTCCGCTTCCCAGCCTTGTGCCAGTGTTTCCCTGTGGCTCTGTGCCCCGCTCTGGGCTTCAAGGCCTCTTTTAGCTGTGCCAGGCCATGCTCCCAGCTCCACATGTCCAGCCTTGTCTCTGGGGCTTTCCTGCTGCCCCCATGCTCTGCTCTGGACACAAAGTGGGCGGGGGCTCTTTTAGCTCTACCAAGCCATGCTACCAGCTTTGGCTACCTGGTCTCACACCAGGATCACAAGCCCAAACCCCTTAAGTGGTTCCCAAGAACAGAGGCTCCGTGCACCAGGTTGCACACTGCAATGTAGTCTGAGCAGTCTCGAACCGCTCCCAGGGCCAAGGCTCCGTGCACAGGGTCATGCACCGCTGGGGCCTCCTACCACATGAATCCCCACGCAGCATCTTCAGGGGATCTTCTGGGTGATCGCCTACTAGGCAGCTCTCCCCAGCTCTTCTGGGCCCCCGTCTTCTTCAGTCCCTTGACACGTCTGCCCTGCATGCCAAGCACACTGTCCTTTTATTATCTCCGGAGGCTCCACCCCCAAAGTTTGCCAGACCTACAAGTTGCATTTCTCAAACAGGTCCAGGGTGCTTTGCACCCCGCTCCCTCCAAACAGGGGTGAGGCAAGCCTCTCCTTGCTACCACCTGATTAGTGGAAATACTCCACCAATCACAACTGGACTCCTCTCAGCCCAGCATGCTAGGCAAAGCAGCAAGCCCACCACATATTTATGAGACCATCCTAGAAAAAATGCAGAAAACATCTGCATTACTTTTAATAATTGTCATATCTACCTCTGTCTTGTTTTTTATGCTGTTAGCCAGGGTGTAACCTGTGAGGGCTCATCAAAGTCAACAGGGAGGCAGGAAATAACTTAGATAAACCTAATATCATTAGTACTTAAGAAGCCAAGCTAAGCCCCAAACCCATGACTTGGGACAGAGAAGAAGGATTTCAGGAAACAAACTTGGTACAAAGAGGATAAAAACCCAAGGCACAAGTTCACTAATAAAAGAATCAGTGACCATAAGGAAATATGTTATATACAAGTCCAAAAAGGCTGGAATATCCAAGATAAGCTTGCCCTGCCTATGAGGGAAATGCTAAGCTTCAGGTAAGAGATATGCATGAGGGCCTTTGGTTGTATAAATCCATCCTCTGAATGCCAGTCATGTATGGATATTTAAATAATACTTATTTCTGAAGAAGCTATATTCTGAGTCACTGCATTCACCTATAAGAATGGTTTAAAAAATGCAGAATCTTACGATAAGTGATTAAAAGAGTTTGACTTGTTTAGCTTAACAAAACAATGGTTGAGAAGAGATTGGGGGGGAGGGAATTATGTAAATACATCCACGGGGTTAATATCAAGGAGGGGAAAGTGCTATTTAGTTTAAAGCAATGGTGTTCAAGTTATCTTGCCCAATGAACCCAATCTGGTGCAAGACTGGTCCATAAACCCAATGTGGCATGTGGAGCCCTTCCATCTAGCCCACAGGGCTCCCCCAGATCCAGAAATTTGGCAGAAGGATCAGCAGTGGCAGTGTTAATTGGCATTGTTCTGGGCAATTAACACTGCCACCACTCCCCCACTGCCAAATTTTCTGGACCTGAGGAGTGGGTCAAATAAGCTTTTAATACTGTAACCGCAATCCTGAAATCAATGGAAAATCTGGCATTCAATGGATTTTGCATAAGGTCCATAGGGAACAAAGTTTTTTTTAAAAGATTGATTTTGCTTCACAATCCACCCTTTGGACCAACAGAAAAAAGTAGCATCTCAAATACATAAATAAAAATGTATACAGTATAAGTATAAAGCTCTGAAAGAGATGTCCACAATACATAAAATACATTCATAAATATTGCATTTTGCTCATCAGCACTGATTCTTTGGCATTTCATACCACACAAAAGCTAACTGAGCTGCCAATCTAAACTCTGTTGTTCGCTGATCTACTCAACAGAAAGGTCGGTCATCCCACTGAAATCATTCTCTTCAGTTTCATGTCTGGACCATTGCAATATTTTATGAGGCAGCATCCAAGTAATCCACAAATAGATGGGTTTTCTCCCAGGAATGATAACAGAGCTTAGGCAGTTTTATGACCTGGATTCTAAGTTCCCCCAAACTTTACTTAATACCTCCAAAAGACCCTAATGAGCACGTATCTTCCAAAAGAAGGCTCCCTTCACTCGACTGTGCTTTCTTCTGCCTGCTCTTACACATTGTGGCCCTCCCCTTGTATTTGTAGGAACCTGATTCAAGATTCTTCAAGGCAAACGAACAATTTTATATTTACAAAGTTACTTTTTAAAAAACAAAAATCTCTTCCAGTTTTTAAGTAATTTCCAGATATTCATTGATGTTTTTTCTACCTTACTGTCTTCAGGTTACATTTATACCTGCAGGCCTCACTGGAGAGTTTTGCCTGCAAAAATCAATGGAAGCATGGTCTTCTACTTTATTTTTCATTCTCCAAAATGCTTTCACTCTTAAGTACTGCCTTTTAGTCTGTAGGCACATTTCCTCATAATGATTTGACTGTGTTTTTATCCCTCAACACACCCACATCTGTATGTAGATGTTCAAAAAGTATTTTAAAAATTACAAAAAGTATCCAATAGAATTATAACTACTTAGAGCTTCTGAAGTTAATTAAATTTTCTACTCATTGTCCCATTTTAACTAACTTTGTTTTAGCTTTTGAAATAGCGATTTTATCATCCATAAATTTCTTGATGTCATTACAAAAAAAATTACCTCAAAATCATATCCTTTACTCCTTTCATAAACAAAAGGAAATTAATTGGCTATAAAATGTCTGTATTCACTTTGTAAAACCTCAGAACCAAGCCAAATTCACTTTTTAAATTATTTAAAAACATGGTTTGGGATATCTAAAAAGATATATCTTGTTCTTCCCAGATGGAAATCCACATTTTGTTTATCATCTCTGAAAGGAAATGATAATGTTCTTTATCTCTGATTGAAAGGTTTAATAATAATCACAGGGTCTCTGCATTCAGAAAATCCTGTTCTTTAATAGAATTCCTCAAGTCAGTTTGTGAAAGTGGTGTCCAGTCTACCTATGCTACTTGTCTTGGTGGATCAAACTTTGTATTGATACCTGAAAAAAGTTTCCATGTGCATCTTTAACATTCAACAATTTTCCATTTCAAAGGTTTTCTATAATTTTGCTTTCTTGCAAAAGCAGGACTGTTCTACTTAGGTTTCTAAAATAGTTTTAAAAAAGTTTGATTTTTTTTTCCCCCATGGCTGTAAATTTTCTTCAAAATGCACTTGCCCTTTACATTTCTGGTAATCTATGATACAAAAAAATCTATTTTAGTTTTCAGTGAAATCTCCAGTGCCAATCTATAGAACTCTCAGCGATGAAATTAACCCAGACAAGAGAACCAAATAATTCATTCTACTTCTACAGGAGTGCTATTGTTTAATAAATAAAGAACTAAGAATGCTGCAGTTCCTCCACATTTCACCTTCTACCTAACCTAAATTCTTACGGGCAGAAACCAACAGATCTAATTAGAACATGTTGGTATTTTAGTCAAAGCCAGAACTAAATTTATCAACTGGCTTCTTCTCTTCTAAGACAATGCTTTACAAACTTCCTAGATTCATGGAACCTTTTTCATATCACTTCTTCTGCCGTAGAACCCCTACCCTATTCTGTGAGTAAGCATGGAGCCAGGAGACCCAGGCTGGCAATGGCAACACACCATCTCCCAGCCCACTCCCCCATTACCCCTGCTCTCACCCTTGATGATTTATTGTAGAATCTCAGGGTGCCATGGAACACAATTTGAAAGCCAAGGCTCTTAGAGATGAACTCAAAGACCAATATCTTAATTTCAAATAAGAGTGGCCCAGTACAAAGACTACCTTATCTATGATAAAGGTACAGTAGAGATGCTAGACACAGATATCCATTCATATTATTATCATTAATAATACTTTAATAATCTAAAATTCAGGCCCTGCAAAGACTTGTAAATGTGCTTAACTTGAAGCAGTGTGAGCAGTCCAAAAGAAATCAACAGGACAACTCACATTCCATAAAGTTATGTACATGGATCTGAAGAATAACTAGGCTTAGGTAGTATGTCAATGTTATATAAAAATGTCCCATATCATCAAATAATTCTGCTTTTTCAAGAAACAACATTTCTATACTACGACAAAAAATAATTGGCACTGATGTCACAATCACTGCTTCTCGCTAAAACCTTCTAAGACTCTCACAACAAAACTTCTCTTCCACACAGCCAGAAAGGCAGAGTGAAAAATACATTTTTTGCATATATAAATTATCTGAATGAAAAAAAAAATATTTCCTAATCTCATCAGCAACCTAGAAGAACAGTGGGAAAAACTCAGTTCAGAGACATGGGACATGTGTAGACAAAATTAAAATTCCCATTTATGTCGACACTACTGCTTTTGTGTTTGCATGACCCAGGGTTTCCCGCTACTTTAAAATCCATTTAGGGCCTTAAACTGACAGCATTTATAGATTTTTTAATTTGCAGCACTTTCTATTTATACCACTCCAGCTGTGGATTTTGTTCGTGCAAACACCCAGAGACTCCAAAGACTTCTAATGAATCCCCTTCACCATGGGCAGGCACTGTATTCCAGCCTCTAGCCAGTAGGTGCCATTTACCCTCCTTCACTCCTCACTCCTCTCTCACAGCATGCAGTTCAGGTCAGGACGGATCTGCTCAAACCAATTATTGTCATTATTTTAAAATGGGGGATAGAAATGATCCTTTAATTTTTTACACCCCCCTTAATTCTTTGGGGCCCCCTGCCAACTATAGCATATGTCCTCCCTTCACCACCCATGTACCCTCCTGTCCTCCCACCCCCCATGTACCCTCCACCTGTGACCCCCACACTCTCCATTGTGTGCTGCCAACGCAGTGGCCATAGCTCCTAATGACACCTGCAACATCACTGTAATGGTAAGCTTTTTGCAAGTAATTTGAAACTTTGGAGTGAGCAGTTACATGACTTCCTTCAATACTGCAAACCTTCTGAACTTTATCACATTCCGTTTCAGAACCATGACCAAAAGTCCAAGGGCAGCAGGACACTGCCTGCCAGACCCAACACCCAGGATATGCAGCATCCGGGTGGTATTTAGGTAATATGTCCCACTGACCTTGTATGTCTGGGTGGGGAAAAAGTCTGGTTTTTCAACGGTGTGCCAAACCCCCTCCTCTTCTTCTTCTTCCTTCCCCCACTCAAAGAAAATTTTGCAGATAGAACTCACCAGGGGCAGCAACCAGCCCACAACCCAGTGAGGAGACAGTACAGTGAACACAGTGAAGAGGAGTAGAGTAAAAATACCTTCACTTTTTTTTTTACATATTTTTTTTGTATATATTTTATATTGTTAAGCTGTATATAGTTATTGTTAAAGCTGCAGCATTTTCAGTAAAGCGTTTTATTTTTGCTCTATATAAGTGTCATGTTTTCTTTGGGGTGAGTGGGGTTTTTTTTGGAGATGGCACCCACCTCAGCATGGTGGGGATACTGTGCTTGGGAGGGGAGTGGTGTTTATGGAGCCATGGCAATATTGGAAAGAGCTGCAAAGAGTTGCAAGGTGGACTGTTATCAGAGGGAGGGAGGTGAAAAACTTCTCCATGCATGGACCTCCTAGGGTCTTTAGCCTTTAGCAAGTCTTTAAAGACTTTAGTAAGTCTGCATTATAATGCATTTAATATACATGGTCACTGAGGTGTGTGGGGGTTTAGGGTTAAGACCTGCTACCACAGCTCCAACACAGATTCTTTTTTTCTTTGCAGGCTGTGCTGTTGTGGGAGGTGTGATGGGAAAATGATTTTTTTCCCAATGTTTTCCTTCTTTCTTTCAGTGTTTTCTTTACAAAATGCTGCGTGCTGCACCTTTCAAAGCTGGCGCCCCACCGCCC
>NW_017728920.1:1445121-1453851 GCF_001723895.1 Crocodylus porosus | reverse complement strand
CAACCCCCTCCCCTCCCCTGGACAGAGCTCATCAGATTTTGTTCAGGTTTGCTTTGTCCTCCCTTGCCATATCTCTCCTCTCAGCCTTCTCAAAGGACATGGGGAAGGTGAGAGGGAAACATGGAGTAGCACTCCCAAGGCAGCCCAGGATAATCTCTCCAGCTACCTCTAGGCCTCTCCAGAATCAGGTGTATTCAAAAGAAAACATCAGTGTGGGATAATTTTGTCTTTTCATCCAAATTCAAGACATTTGTAATGCCTCCTTCTCCTGCCTTAACTATTGGCATGTCCTCATCAGATGGGTCTCAGCTAAGCAGGGAGCTGCTACTTAGCCAAGGCCATCATTTCAAAAAGCACTCTGCTCCCTATAAAGAGGCCAGAGGTGTTATGCAGCAGATGGTTATCCCCAGACATTATTGAGGTGCCTGGAGGGAAGGCCAACCAACCTGAAATACGGGCCCTGACCAGCTTTGTGTCCAGCCTGAGAAGCTACTGCACTCACTCCTGCTCCTGGCCGGCTGCAAACTGCTTCACCGCTCCCAGTCCATGCCCTGAAATCAAGCAGGGGCAAATACAAATCAGAATTTTTTGTTCCTCATCTTTATTTTTTTCACAATAAATTGAATCACATTCAATTCAATTAAGAAATCACAATAAAGCTAAAACAGTATAGACATTTTTTTTTACTCAGCAACGCCATTGGTAGTCAACTGGTGAATATATTTTTTCACAGTACAGCCATTGCCAGCAAACACAATACAATAGGATATAACTGCAATTCACAATACGCCCCCATGGTCCCTTGAGTAATCCCATGATATGGATGGATGGAGGGCTGCATGGTGGGAGGGTGAGAGGGAGGGAGGAAGGCAGGAAGCCAGCCTGGTTACTGGCCTTTCCTGGTTACTGATGACCACACAACTTTTATGAAGTCATGACATTGCTGGAAAGTTGCAGGGTGGACTATTATCAGATGGAGGGAGGTCAAATGCTCAGCCAGTGCTAGTCTGCAGCCAGCATTTTCTTGCAAGAAAGAAGACTAAGAAAACCCACCCACAAATCTTAGTTAGGGATAAAGGGGCCCTCTCAGATGTGGGCCCCCAGGCATGGTCCCCTAGAGGCCCCCTCATGTGGAGACTCCCAGACATGGTTGGGGCCCCCTCAGGTGGAGATGAATGGCCCGACTCATCTGGCTAGTTGAGTTGGGCCATGCTACTCTCCATAACATTGTAAATTTGGAATCTTTTCTGGGCACAAAGCATAGGGAGGGAGGGAGGGGCCCCCAGGTGGGTGAGTAGGTGGGTGGGGGAGAGGGATGGAAGGAGGCATCCTGCACCCCCTTCCTAGTTACTGAATATGTCCTAGCATGAAGAAGGCTGAGTTAAGGGGCTCCCCAGGCATGGTCCCCTAGGGGCCCCTTCCAATGGAGATGAATGGCCCAACTCATCTGGCTGGCTGAATTGGGCCATGCTACTCTCTGTTGCATTGTAACTTTTGAATCTTTGCTGGGTACAAAGCTTAAGGAAGGAGGGAGGGCCCCCCTCAGGTTGGGGAGGGACTTTCTACTTTCTATTTATTAATTTAAAATCTTCCTTCCTTCCACAAGTCAGAGAAGAAACTCAAGGAGACAGACACCTCAAGGAGACAGAATGCTGGGTGGGTGTCAGAAGACATGTGCCCCAGTGTGAATTTGCTGAGACACGGCAGTAACCAGGAGGAAGACAAGAATACTATATGAATTGTGCCTGTGGATCTTGTGCAACTCAAGCTGATGCTCAGACCAAAGCCAGTGAATAAGCCTCAGCTTCTGCCACGGCAGCTAACCGGGAGGAGGGCAAGAAGCAGAGAGGGTTTTGCCCAGCAAGAAGTTTTCCCCTAGTTAAAAGATATGTACCCCAGTCCAAATTTGCTGGGATATTGCCAGTAGCCAGGAGGTGGGTGAGAGGACTATATGAAGTGGGCCTGCAAACTTATGCAAATAGAGTTGATGCTCAGGCCAAAGCCAGTGAAGAAACCTCAGCTTCTGCCACTGTGGTGGTTGTAGCTCCAAAACACAGCTTGCTTTGTGGCCAACAATGATTCCAAAGTTCCAAGGGTGCAATACAGAGGTGTAAGGAATGGAGAGGTGTAAGGCAGAGCGCAAGTGGGGCAAAGAGCCTAATACTCAGACCACAGAGGTCTTGACCAGTAATCAAGAAGAAAGCCTCCGCAATTCAGAAAAGAAACTCAAGCCTCAGCTTGCTTAGTGGCAGGCCCCCACTGTGACCTAAGCCCTCTACAGCAATGAATGAAATGCAGTTGCACAACTTGTCCAGCTCATACTGATGCAGGACATGGCCAGTAACCATGAGGAGGGCGAGAAGACTATGAAAGGCAGGGAGGGTTTTCCCCATCAAGAAGCTTTCCCCCAGTCAAAAGACATGTACCCCAGTCCAACTTTGCTGTGAGATAGCCAGTAACCAGGAGGAGGGTGAGAGGACTATATGAAGTGTCATATAGGGTCATAGCCCAGGAGCACAGCTGCTTTCTGGCCAGCAATGATTCAAAAGTTACAAGGGTGCAACAGAGAGACGCAGAGGTGGTCAAGTGGCGTGAAGAGCCCACAGGCCTGGGCCTACTACCCAGACTCTGGGAGAGAATTTGCCAGAGGTCTTGGCCAGCAACCAAGAAGAAAGCCTCCACATTTTTGGCCAGCAGAAATCCTCTAATTGCAATTCTCTTCTCAATGGGAATAGAGGGACCTAGGGAAGAGCTTGAACCAGGAGGTAGGCATTTCCTTCACACACACACCCACCCAGAGGAAAGAGGCAGGGAGGGTGCATAATCACCTGCCTTATGCTCAGTATCTGCTTTCTCATGGCAAGGAATTGAACTGTAATTTTATATATAACAGAAGTATATAGGATATAAGTCTATATCATACATTGGCTACTAGGGCTGTGCGAAATTTCACCGCCAATTTTGTTTTGACACTGTTTAAACTTGTTTTGAGGTTAAAACAGTGGAATCAAAATGAAACAGAATTGAAACAAAATGAGGCAAGTCAAAACATTTTGCTGTTTCGATGCTGTTTCAACTTTTCATCCATAGGATATAATGGAGACGGTTGAAACAGCGTATAACTTTGTTATTTCTGGCCTGATTTGGATGAAACTTGTAGAACTGGTAGCACCTTCTGAGGGCATGAAGCCTGGCAAGTTACAAGGAGATAGATGCAGAGAGTTGAGGGAAACTGCACCCCAAAATTGTGAAACCAAAACTTGTGTCACGTGTATGTGTTAAGCCACAGTGAAGTCAAAACTGCAGGCATGCTAGCCTCTATAAGGCCACAAAGCCTGTCAAGTTTCAAGAAGATAGGTGCAGGGGTTTGGGGGAAACTGCACCTCAGGCTGCAGACAAGCAAAACTCGTGACATTGGTGACATTGTGTGCGTTAAAGCAGGCCTGCTAGCCCCTACTGAGGCAATGAGGCATGCCCGCTTTCAATGAGATAGGTACAAAAGTTCTGGGGCCCTGCAACTCTAACTGCTGATAGGCAAAACTCATGACATGGGTGCTTGTGCAACTGATGCCTTTCATCAGGCAGCAGGACAGAAGATCCTCCATCACTTTCACCACAGACCTGGGAGTAATAATTGACCACAGTAGGAACATGAGTCAGCAGTGTGATACTGTAGCCAGAAGGGCCAACAATACCCTGGCATGCACCAATTGATGTATCTCCAGCAAAACCATTGCAAAGAAGTGATTCTCCTGCTCTACTCGGCTCTACTCGGCATTGGTGAGACCGCAGCTGGAGTACTGCATCCAGTTCTGGGCTCCACACTGTAACAACAACATGGTAAAGTTTGAGAGAGACCAGAGAAGAGCTACCCATATGATCAGGGACTTGCACGGCAAGCCATATGACAAAAGGCTGAGGGACATGGGACTCTTCAGCCTGAAAAAGAGAAAGCAGAGAGAGGACTTGATAGCAGTTATCCACTACATCAGAAGCGTACATCTAAAGCTCGGTGAACAACTGTTCACCAGGGCACCCTTGGGGAAAACTAGAAGTAATGGTCACAAACTCCTGGAAGATCATTTCAGGCTAGTTTCAGGCTCAACATTAGGAAAAACTACTTCACAACTAGGGTGTCCAGACTGTGACCATTAGTCCTGCCTCCTCCTCCTTCTCCTCCTCCAGCCCAACCCCAGTGCTGAAAGTCTCCACACCTGGGTTGTTGCCTGCATCCTTGGAGTGAATAATGGACAGCTTGTCATAGAAGGGGGCAATTGTTCATCCTGCCCCAGAATGAGAGTTCAGATCTTTGGCTCTGTAAAACGCTGATCTCAGGGACATAATCTTGCACCGGACCTGGGCCCAGTCACGAGTGTGCCCTTGTACTTGCATGCCTTTTGCAAGCTCTACATAAACAGGCTTATTCATCCTACTTTCCAGCCTGTCTATGATCCTTTGGTCCAACTTAATATTGATTAAGTCCTCCAATTCTTCCGAGGTCCAGTTGGCTCTATACTGCTGGCTTTGGCTTTCTGAGACATTGTGAAGCAGTTCATGGTCAACAGTGATTTGTGAAAGGAGGCTGGCAAATTTGGAAGGGGGACCTTTATACTCAGGCTGTGCTTGCATGAGGGTCTGGGATAATTCCAAGGATCATGAAGTCAATACCTGTAAGTGTCAAAACACCCAAAGGTGCACGCAGTTAACAACAAAAAAGACCTGGTGATGGGGTAAATAAGGCAAAGGGGGGCAAAATGGAAAATGAGGATGAAATACACAACATAGTGGACATGGAGCAGAAAGAGGAGGCGGTAGCAGTACTGCTTCTGCAAATGCTATTTACCTGGGGATTACTGCTGGAATGCTTGAGAAGGATAGAAACTGTGCTACAGTGTTCAGTGGCAAGTTGTATTCCTTCTTTAACAGCATTAATGATAAGAAGAAGAAAAAGATGTAGATACCCAAGGGACTTGGAAAACACAGAGGAAAGTGAAGAAGTGGAATTTGACTTGGCTCTGTTGAGAAACCTGAAGAGGACCAGAATCTGCACGGTGCTGGCGCATGAGAGCAGCTCAGAGTGGTGGGAGTGAATAGTGCTGACCACTTGGAATGACCAGCAGTGGCTGGAGATGTTCCAAATGAAAAGGAAAATGTTCTGTCATATTGTCTCAACACTGGGGTCACACATCACAAGGCAGGACATTAATATGTGTTGGGCCATCCCACCAGACAAGAGGGTTGCAATGGCCATCATGAAACTGGCCAGCCCATCCACCCTCTGTGACATTGTGAACCAGTTTGATGTGGCTGCCTGCACAGTCTGGCTGGCAACTCATGAGGTATGCCAGCTGCTTAAGGAGATCACTGCAAACAAAATTATCCACCTGGCAAATCTGCAGCAACTCATAGATGGCTTTAATGAGAAAGAGTTCCCAACTTGTGTAGGGGCTTTAGACAGCACTCATATCCCAGTGCTGTGCCCTGTGGGGAGGAGGAGTACATACACAAACAGGAAAGGATATGCCTCCATGATTCTGCAAGTCATGGTAGAACACCAGAGCTGGTTCATGAACCAAGTGGGCAGGCAGAGCCCATCATGTGCACATGTTCAGAAACTCCCCTCTGGCCACCCTCATGCAGAAAGGACACTACACACCCAGCATGGAGGAGACAGTGATCCACGGTGTCACCATTCCCACAGTTATATTAGTGGATGCTGCCTACTCCCTAGAGCCCTGGCTCATGAAGCCTTATGGAGGCAGCATCACTGACCCACAGAAGCTGATTTTTAACTACCACCTGAGCAGTTGGAATGTGTGTTTGGCTGACTGAAAGGACAATGGAGGGCGCTTACATGCCAGCTAAAGATGGAGCAAGAAAATATCAAGGGTTTGGTAGTAGCAGCCTGCATGCTGCATAATATCTGTGAGAGCCATGGAGAGGTTTTCAAGGAGTCATGAGAAGAAGCGCAACAGGCAGTGGCCGGACAACACAGACGAGAGGCAACAGCAGTAGCACAGGGACTGAGGAGATATCCTCAAGAAGAGGCTGGTTGGGTGGCCCTTGTGTGTGATTGCCTGGCAGAATATATTGCTGACAACACCTACTGCTCTGTTCAAAAATAAATTCATTTTTTTACACTTTAAATCTATGTCTGTCTACAGGGGTATATGGTGTTGTGGACAGGCTGTGGAAGGGATGATAGTCAAGGGAAGGGAGAGGAAATCTGGACTGAGCTAGGGGTTTGCTGCTTCCAGACTGTGAGTGATTTGGGGGTAGGGGGCATTACGCACCATCACCCACATCTGAATGAGCCCCCCCACACACACATGGTTGAGAAGGATAACTATATTATATCTCTTGGTGGGCTAAGCAGGTGGGGGACCAAGCCAAACAGCAACCCACATTTTGAAAAACATTGCAAAAACATTTATAAAACAATTCACAACACACCTCCAAAAGTTGTATGTGGCACTACACAAACAGATTCACAGTGTACCTGGGCAGAAAACGGGAGAGTTTCAAAGGGAGCTCCCTTTGGAAACTGTACAAAGATCAATGAGCTCAGGAATGTTGGGAAATATAGTCCAGAAAAAACAGGAAAAAAAAGCCAGAAGACCTCATCACCACCAACATCAACAGCAATCACCAATCAACTGGGTGGCAACAAACACCCACCCACCCGTTACTCCTATGGTATCTTAGCAGTTATCATAGCAGCTATAGTAAATAATAGAAAAAACACACATATTTGTAACATGGTGGGATGCAAAAGGAAAGTAATGAGGGGGGAGGATTCATGTAGCTTGTCCTCGGGATTAGGATGGGGTCTTTAGGATCGCATACTGACGGAGAGAGACCAGACCAACCAAGCATAGACAGGTGCAAGTGACAAGGATTTGGGGGTGACTATGACCATGCCCTGGAGAAATTCAGTGAGAGTCAGGACTACCCAGTGAAAGTCCGGGGGTGCAGACTGGGGAGCCCGGGTGGTTTACATGTTCCTCCTACTGTAATACATTAGGAAGGACAATAGGAGGTAAATTGGTATTTGACTCCCCCTACTGAAATCTGGGGAATGACACACAAGGTGTAACTGGCTTGAAAGCATGGTTTGTGTGAACATGAATGCCATGTCATGCAAACAAAACTGCCCCGTACCAAAAAAAAGCCATGTTAAAATTTTCAGGTGCCCTACATTAACACCCGTGTCATCTACACATGCCCATGGCTGACAGCTTTGGAAATCAAGTGGAAAAGCAGAAAACTGTGTATGTGTATACTGTCGTCTATTCATTTTTCTCCTGTCCTTCCCAAGAGGGAGCATGAATAAGTTTATGCACATAGGAAGCAATTAAAATTCAAAAGGACTGGCAAACAATGTAGAAAGGGAACTTTTACTGGTTCGTACAATTGTGTAAGAGCCAGATCACTTGTTAGTATCTCCTATTATTCATATATACTTCCAAATTTTCTTTTTCTGTGTTTTAACTTAAAACAATGTACTTGAGATTGACTTGAGAAAGAAACTGAAGAAAGAAAAGGTCAGAAACACTTAATAGATGTTCTTGACTAACCAAATGCTTTGTATGCTCTCAGATCACATTATAACCTATGCATTGAGGCCTTGTGATTCACAAAACACAATGAGACATCACAAGAACTCTGACTCACTGTAGAGGTGAGGCCTCAATAGATGGGCTGCCTTTGGAGTAAACAGCCACTTGTCAGCTGTTAGTGTTTTGTTAGTCACTCCAACCTCCTTGCATAGTATTCCAATTCTAAGCATCTATTCCTGTAGCAAAACTGTTCACAAATTACAGCAACTTGAGCAATTTTCTGGGATACCTCAACCTATCCATTATTCTACTTAAGCCCTCCACTGCAGGCATGTGCATGCATGATCATGTACACTAAGCTTGTATTAAAACATTTTCTAAAAAGCAATAGTTGTAAGAAAGCCTTGCCTTGGACAAGTCTTGCTAACAGAATCAAAATTTACTTTTGTGCTAAGGACTAACAGGAAGCGTATGTGCCACTAAAATCCCATTTACACCCTCACGATAGGACTTGGATGAAAGTAAAGTTGTACATAGACTTTTACTCAGCATTAATGTCTTTGAGGATTTTCTCTTCTCTTTTATAGCGTTCCATGGCATCAACACTAGGTATCATTTTAAATCCTGCTGTGAGACTTTACAAGTTTTATAAGCAAAAATTCATTAATCTCTACTTTACCAATATGTATACTTTATCATTAACCCATAAAAATCTCACACTCTCACTCCTTATTTCTCATTAGCGGTAAAAGAGCACTAAAATGGCATTTCGGCTCACTAAAATGTCATTATTTTTATAAAAATACTACAATGCATTTAGATACATTATGAATAATAACATAATTATTTATAACATGCTGCTATCACAATTACAGTTGTCAAAATGACTGAATTTAGAAAGGTTTATGATGCATTTCCTTCTTTTAATTGTGTTTGTTCACTAGCTAATCTGAAAAATGCAGTAATTCACAATAGGCCTCACAATCATTAGTACAAATGACCAAAGTAAGAAAATAATGTGCAATGGAAATATTATATCTAAGGTATGTAGATAAAGGAGCACTTGTAGTACTGCTGAGGGGATCTGTTTGTTTGTTGGTTAATTTGTTTTGGTTTTCATAGTTTCATCGTTTCTAGGGTCGGAAGGGATCTGAGCAGATCATCTAATCCG
>NW_017728920.1:1435492-1445110 GCF_001723895.1 Crocodylus porosus | reverse complement strand
GTGGGCTGGATTACGGTCTGGAGCATCCCTTTCACATCCTGAATCCTCGCTCCAGGTAGGCAGTATACTTCGCGTGCCGAGGGGTCCCGGCGACAGATGGGGCCTCCGTACCTCTTAGTTTTGCTGTGGTTTATTTTGTGGAGAAGGGTTGGGAGGATTTCTCTTAGCATATTTTGCAGGTTGTTTTAAATTGTACTTTTTCCAAACAAATTGTAATCTCAAATGTGAACTTTTGAGCTTTGGCATTGTGTTCATTTTTGGCCAAGCCTTCAACTTTCAAGGTTTTAGATGTATGACACTACAACAGACAGAAATGGTGTAACCCAGGTGTACCTGGTTGCTTATTCCCTTTTCCATTTGAAGAGAAATGTTAGCAGGGTGGGTGTGCTACAGGGGGGAAACTGGCTGGCTGCACACAACTTCCCTTTTTCCCCTGCAGAAAACCAAGCTAGGACACATTATAACTTAACTATATACAAAGTTATTACTGTATATAAGATTTACATAAAAATAATGTTAATAAACATATATACAATATATAATCACTTAAACAATACTATATTCTATAAATAACAACTAGAGGATTACTCCATCTCAAGGGCTTCACACTCTACATAGGAAATTAACTGACCTAGAACAAACAGCAAGTAAGGTAAGTAAAAGTGAACCATAAATAAGTATCAACCAGGGTGTCACTACAATATACATATATAACAAAATGTTTAGACTATCAAAATATAGGTAATATTTACATAGTCCTATATTCCCCCTCAGGATACAGGTAACTTTCCCACTAAGAATTTAATTTTCAACACTTGTCTTACAGCTTTACAGTCTATCAGATCCAAACCTACTTAAACATTAAATATAAACATATAAAACATGCATACTCTTATCACTGCTTTACCTCATTATATCAAATTAATGATTTTAATACACCTCATCAATTTAGATGTTATCAACTTGCATTCATAAAACATAAAACATTGACTCTGGTCCCACCTTCAGTGCAGAACACATGGATGAAAGCCTGTTGTGCCCCCATGAGCCCAGGGAGCCCTCAAGTGACCCTGGGACCCCTGCTGAGCCCCAACGTGCCCATAGGTAAAGAGGGGCTCATGTGGGAGGGATGAAGGACATAGCCCAGCTGCAGGGAGGCAGCTGAGTGAAGCCAAGGAGGGTCACACATCCCCAGCTCCTACTTGGCCCAGCCTCCCAGGGAGCCACACACCCGGAGCCACCAGCACATGAGACAGGGTAAGGGGAGCACTCACCTGTCCCCTCGTTTGGTGTGGGGGAGGGACTCCCCTAGCCTTCCAAGAGAGGGGTGGCACTGGTGGGCCCTTCTGTGCATGCGCACAGTGTAAAAAAGGTCTGGCAATAGCAGAAGCCACACTCTGGTCCCAGCTCTGGTGTGAGATGCACAGGTGGGACCCCTGTGTATCCCTATGAACCGAGGGACCCCCCAAGTGATCCCAGCACCTCCTACGAGCCCCAGCCTGCCCACAGTTAAGCAAGAGCCCATGGTGGGAGGGATGAGATGTAGCCCAGCTGTGGGGAGGCAGCTAAGTAGAGCCAAGGAGGGTCATGCCTTGCCTGGCTCCTACTTCACCCAGCCCCCCCAGACAGCCATGCGACCAGAGCCTCACGAACAGGATGCACAAACAGATGTGCTTCTGGGCCTGCCATGCAAGTTTAGTGCAGGAGTTTGCACAGAAGAGTTAGCAGGAGGGCCTGAGGTCCTGTCAGTGAGCTCCTAGGAAAGGCAGTCTGATCAGTAGCTGGACTACCAGTGGCACAATGTGGATGGGCACACGCTGCACCCTGAGAGTCCCCTCGGACTCTGTGGCCTCCCCCTCCGGTACCTCAGAGGCCTCCACCCAGATGGAACCCATGGTTCCGGCCTCCACGTAGATGGAGCCTCTGGCTCTCAGCTGCAGGGGCTGCCTGGCATGATTCCAGGCTCATGGGACCAGAAGCATGGCCACCTCCCCTTGCAAGGTTTGCTCCACTTTGGAGTTTCTGAGGCACCAGATAGAGGAGCTTCAGACTGCAGTCCACAAACTGTGTGCTATCAGAGATGGTGACAAAGAGATAGACTCCTACTTCCAGGCCCTTCACTCCCTGAAGGTGGAGGGTAGACCAAGGTCATCTTCCAGGAGAAGGGAGGACTCGGTGATCTCCCATAATGTCCACCCAAAGGATTGGAGCAAAGTGGTCAATGGCCCCAAAGCCCTCTGCAGCAAGGTATGAACCTCTTGCAGCCCCAGTAGAGCCTGCAGAGCTGCCAGCTCTTGCAGGCAATGCAGGTTCATTCTCAGACACCACCCCTGCTCTCGCTAAGGTCACTCATAGAGTGTTCATCATAGAAGACTCTCTCCTGAGGGGGACTGAAGGCATGATCTGCCACCCCGACCCCTTAGCCCAGGAGGTCTGCTGCTTCCTGGGAACCCATATCTGGGACGTGGCTGAGAGGATCCCAAAACTCATCCAGTCCATCGACCACTACTACTACCACTTCTACCATTACCACTACCACTTCTTATCCACGTGGGCACAAATGATGCAGCTCGGAGCAATCCCAGCTGGGTCATGAGGTGTTACAGGGCTTTGAGAGCAGAGCTAAAGGAGTTGGGGCACAGATGGTGTTTTCCTCAATCCTCCTGGTCTTGGGCTATGGCCTGAGGAGGGAAAGGAGGATCGAGATAGTCAACCAAAGACTGTGGTGTGGGTGTCATCGAGAAGGCTTTGGCTTCCACAATCACAGTCCACTGTTTGGTAAGAGAGACAGTGGATTGCTGGGAAGTGACGGCCTCCACCTCACTCAACTGGGGAGGATGCTCTTCTCAGCCAGACTTGCTGACCTGCTCGACTGGGATCTAAACTGAGCCTGTCAGGGAATGGGGGCCTACCACCACTGCAAGCCCACTAGGCAGGTTTTGCAAACCCAGCAGGCTAAAGCACTCAAGGGAACCCACTCCTACCCCAGCCCCAGAGTGATCCATAGGGAAGGCAAGGGCCCCCAATGAGACACTTATGTGCCTGTACACCAATGCCAGGAGCCTGGGGAATAAACAGGAGAAATTGGTCCTCCTGCTAAACAAAAAGGATTACAAACTCATAGGAATAACAGAGACCTAGTGGGACTCCACCTATGACTGGGCCACACGTATAGATAGCTATACCTTGTACAGGAGAAATCATGTGGACAAAAGAGGCAAGGGGGTAGCTCTCTATGTCAAGGAAAGATATGCACCCCTGCAAGCTGACACTGACACCCAGAGTGGATGATTGGAGACACTCTGGGTCGAAATCTGTGGTGAACATGGCACAGAGGACACAATGGTGGCAGTCTACTAAAGACCTCGTAGCCAGGATTAAGAACTTGACCAGGAATTCATCAGGGAAATGGCTGAGACTGCACGCTCCCAATGCATGGTCATCATGGGAGATTTCAACTACCTAGGCATCTCATGGGAAGAGCACTCAGCCACATCCAAACAGTCACAAAGATTCCTCATATGCATGGAAGAGCTCTATCTGACTCAAGAAGTCTATGGACCAATGAGAGGCAAAGCACTGATTGACCTGGTACTGGCAATGGGGGATGACTTAATCAGTGACCTAACAATCAAAGGGAAGCTGGAAGACAGTAACCACGAGCTGATCAACTTCACCATCTGCCATAAAGCTGGCCCGTCAGTCAGCAATACAGAAGTCCTTGACTTCAGGAAAGCTGACTTTGACAAGCTCAGGAGGCTTGTTGGTGAGGCCCTAAGGGACCACAACCCCATGGGGAAGGGAGTTCAGGAAGAGTGGTTGCTCCTCAAGGGAGTGACCCTGGAAGCTCAAGCTATGTCTATCCCAGCTTGGAGGAAAGGCAGCAAAAGGGCACAGCAGCCCCCTTGGCTCTGCAGAGAACTAGTGGACCTCCTACATCTAAAAATAAAGACATATAAAGGATGAAGACTGGATCCACCCCAAAAGAGGTGTACTTTGCACTGGTCCACACCTGTAGGGAGTAAACCAGGAAAGCCAAGGCTGTGCCTGAACTCCAACTGGCTACACATATCAAGGACAATAAAAAGTCCTTTTTTAGATATGTGGGGAGTTAGAGGAAAAGCAAGGGTAACATTGGACCCCTGCTAAACCATATGGGCCAACTGACAACTGAAACCCAGGAAAAAGCCAATATTCTTAATGGGTATTTTGCCTCGGTTTTTCACCAGCCCCAAGGGGTGGCTCTACTCAGTACGATACAGAATGACCAGGGAGAGGGAGAATTGTTACCCTTCATTAATGTTGACCATGTAGAGGAACACCTTGAGAGGCTGGACACCTTCAAGTCAGCTGGCCCAGACAGCTTGCACCCCAGGGTACTTAAGGAAGTAGCAGGCATCATAGCTCAGCCACTGACATGGATCTTTGAGAACTCATGGAACTCAGGCAAAGTGCCCAAAATTGAAAGAAGGCCAATGTGGTGCCTATTTTCAAGAAAGGGAGGAAAGTGGATCCGGGAAACTACAGGCCCATCGGCCTGACCACTATCCCGGGGAAGATCTTGGAAAAAATTATCGAAGAGACTATTCTTGACAAACTGGCTGAAGGCAACATCCTGAGGGATAGCCAGTATGGGTTTGTTGCTGGTAGGTCTTGCCTGATCAATCTCATCTCCTTCTACAACCAGGTGACATATCACCTGGACAAGGGAAAAGAGATTGACGTCATATATCGTGATTTTTAAAAAGTTTTTGAACTAGTGTCCTATGATCATCACACAGAAAAGCTGGCCAACTGTGGCCTCAGCTACATCACAGTCTGCTGGCTGGGGAATTGTCTCCGAGGTCAGAACCAGAGAGTGGTAGTTGATGGAATTCAATCAGCATGGTGCGCCATGACCAGTGGGGTTCCCCAAGGTTCTTCCATCCTTGGGCCTATTCTTTTCAACATCTTCATTAATGATGTGGACATTGGTGTCAGAAGCAGGCTGGCCAAGTTTGCTGATGATACCAAACTCTGGGGTAAATTGTCCATACCCAAGGACAGGATGGCAATCCAGGCCAGGCTTGACAGGCTAAGGAGCATGCCCCAACAGGGCTAATGAGCCAGAACAGGCTTCTATCCCTGCTCTAAATGGAGGTGGGTTAGAGAGATGGGCTGGTAGGGGCAGAAGCATAAGGCTGGAAGGGGAAGAGTTTTAATGATGAAGACTAGGTAGTGAAATGGGAGGTAGAGAGACAATGGGTAGCTATGATGGATGGGGGCTGGGTGATGAAATGAAGGAAGTCAGCCACTGAAGCGACAGTGGTTCCCAAACTCTGACAGATTGCACACCACCAGTTTAAAACAATACAACTTTAAGTACCACCAGCAAATTTTTCAATTCAACCTTAAGTACCATCAGCAAATTTTTGTCATATAAAGTAATTATAATAAATCTCTTAATGAGTACCACTGAGAGGTTGCCTGCATACCACTGGTGGTACACATACCACAGACTGGGAGCCACTGAACTAAAGAATAACATTAAAAAATAAATAAATAAATAAAGAGTAAATAAATTAAAGAAAGTCTCATGTTTTAATAAACCAGGATTGGGATTGGGATCGAGTAGACCCAGCTCATAGGGACACTGCCCCTGTCCTGGGAGGAAAGCCCCAGCTCAAGGGGACCCTGATTTAGCCCCCTATCTTCTTCCCCCTCCACCCCATCTAGCCCTTCCTCCCAGACCTGGGGCTGGGAGGTAGGTAGGCTTGCTGCCAAAACCACCCCCTAGGCAGTAGAGTTCAAGGGGTGGAAAGTTTATCCACACAGTACAGAAAAATGGAGGGGAGAGCACTGGAGAACTGAAATTTAGCAGCTTATCTCTGGGGAGTAGGCACATATTCATGGAACATAAGCTGGGTAACATGGATCAGAAATAAACCTGCCCTGGACTGCTGTAACTTTAAGATGCCTAAAGGGTGCTTAAAACTCCCTTACACATCTTAACACGTGGACAATCCAGGGGTTAAGAGCTCCCTGAGCTATTAATGTGTCCCTAAAAGTGTTGTGTAACAAAGGCTAGGCACTTCACTAAAACTACTGACTGTTAAAGGTAAGTCATACAACTCTTTGCAAGGTCAGAGCCTATGTTTACAAAACAGTTCATACAAGGAGGACTAATCTTGATTTGTGCATCTGGGCAGGACTACAATACAGAAAATTAAAGTAATCTATAGGCACAGCACTGATTATTGGGTTCTTCAAGAAGATATAAAATCAGTTGGGTAATGTGAAAAAACAGTTCTCATTTCAAATACTCGCAGTTAATTTTGTGTTTATCCTTTTCTTTTCTCTCTTTTCTTTTTATTTGCTCTGGTTTCAGAGAAACTGTAAGATGAATCAGGTCAGTATTTTTTTATTTCAAATTTTGATTTCACTATGAGATCTGGCAGCCTGCATACAGTTGAATTTCTTTTTCTGCTTACCTTATTTTTAATGTATCAACTAAACCATTTTTCATCTGTATTTATAGAGCAACAGAAAATAATGGTTAAGTAAACTGAAGAGCAGCAATATATAGATCTTCTCTGGATTTAACAATACATAAACCCCCATATACTAATTGAATATTGACTTGTTAAATCCTATCACTTCTGGTCAAGGAAATACCCAGTGTAGGAGAGAGAAAGTGGGGGTCAGAACTACCCAGTGACTACCCCTGAAAGAGATTTCTCTACACTTTTCCCTCTGGTGGAAGTAGCTAGAAACATTGTGGATTGTAGAGGCTGTAACAACCCTATGGGTCTGGGGAGCTAGACAAAAGGGAATATCCTTCCTATGCTTTTGGCCACATATTTCTTTGCAATAATACCATCTACTCTAGGATCTGCTGAATGGTGACACAGCTGATAGTGCCCAGGTCCTTTATATTCTTGAATACGCTACACTAGTTACAGTGTTTGAGATTATCACAAATGACTGAGCTGAAAACAAGGAGAAAGTAAATATATAAATGTTTGTTGTGAGGTGACATCTACTTCTTCCAAAATCTTAGTTTTATCATACATGTGAAGAAGCATACTGGTGAATCATGTTCACTTGAATAATGCCAGAGGAAGCAGGCAGGTTGTATTTTTGCTTTTAATTTTATTTCTAACCATAGCCTTGAGAACCTTTCTAATCATGCTCTAAGTATATTTCTTGTTGCTGCAGATAGAAACCTTTCAGGAAATATGACACTAATAATTGCTAAGAGAATCATAACAACATCCCTCAACTCTCAAAATCCCTGCAACTCTTATGTTCAACACCACCCTCCCTCCTGCTCTCCCACAGCTTCTTATGCCTCTTATTATGCTAGAGAGTCTGGAAGCAGCCCAGGATCCAAAAAAGACAAAAGTGGCTTACTGTTATGTAAGCCATGGCCCCACCACTCTCAGGCTGCTAATTCTGTCCTCTGTATTTCCCTACACTCAAAAAAATGTAGGGCTTTAAGGATATGTATAACTAGTGTTAAATTTGATACAAGTCCCACTACAAATGTTGACTTTGGTACCAACCAATATAAAGGTACTAATCCAAAACAGTAAGTCTCAACCAGGGTGCCTTGAGATCCTTTCAAGGGTGCTGTGAAGTGCCATACCATATTAGCACTGGTGGGTATGCAAATATGACTCACAAGATAAACAGAGATTTCAAATAGGAATTCATAAGATCAAAAACATTCTGATCTGGTATGAGCCTTCAGAGTCCTTTGCAACAGAAAGAACATTGCTGTATTATTCTTTTCATAGTAAAAAAACCCCAGCAGAAACTGAGCCAGCTTTGTATATTAATTTGTATATTAATTAAATATTTAAATTTGTATATTAATTAAATATTTCCTATTGTTATTTTATATTCCTATTGCTTTTGTTTTTAATTTACTACATTTTTGTATAGGTAAACTTTTGTCATGCTGTTCTGTATTACCTGATTATAAATTCTTTGGAATGTATAGAATAGTAAAAAAAATTAATGAGAGAGAGGAAGGTTCATAGATTCATAAAAGTAGAGTCGAAAGGGACCTTGTAGATTTTCTAGTCTGACCCCCTGTCCTGGGCAGGAGAGAAAACTAGACTCAAATGACCCCAGCTAGGTAGATGTCAAGCCTCCTCTTAAAGACCCCCAGGGTAGGAGCCAGCACCACTTCCCTTGGAAGTTGGTTCCAGATCCTAGCTGCCCTGACTGTGAAGTAGTGCCTTCAGATGTCTAGTTAAAACCTACTCTCTAATAACTTGTGGCCATTATTCCTTGTTACCCTTGGGGGTGCTGGGGGGAACAAGGTCTCTCCCAAAACCTGCTGGTCCCCCCTAGCGAGTTTATAGATGGCTACCAGTTCCCCTCTCAGCCTCCTCTTGTGAAGGCTGAATAGGTTAAAGTCCCATAGCCTCTCTTTCTAGGGTCTGCCATGCTGTCCCCGAATCATGTGGGTGGCCCTCCTTTGGACCCTCTCAATGCTGCCCACATCCCTCTTGAAGTGCGGGGCCAAGAACTGGACACAGTTCCAGCCGTGGCCTGACCAGTGTCGCATAGAGGGGGAGTATCACCTCCTTGTCCCTGCTTGAGTTGCATATGTGGATGCACAACAAGGTACAGTTAGCCCTACTGACCATGACCTCACATTGTTGGCCCATGTTCATCTTGGAGTCAGTAATGACTCCAAGATCTCTTTCTGCCACTGTGCTCTCAAGGAAAGAGTTTCCCAGCTTATAAGTGTGCTGCTGATTCCTACTACCCAAGTGCAGCACCCTGCACTTATCTGTATTGAAACCCATCCTATTTTTGTTAGCTTACCCCTGTAACCAGGTCCTGCTATAATCTGTCCTTCCCACCTCACCCCAAACTTTGGTGTCATCAGTGAATTTGAACAGGCTGCTTTTGCAATCCAGTTTGCAATCCATCTGACTGTGTAGGCATCAATGCCACAGTCACCTAGTTTTTTAATGAAAATGGGGTGGGAGACCATGTCAAAGGCCTTGCTGAAGTCCAGAAAGACTACGTCCATGGCGGCACCTGCGTCCAGTGCTTTTGTGACCTGATCATAGAAGGCAATCAGCTTGGTCTGACAGGACCTGCCCCTAATGAAACCATGCTGGTTGCCCTTGAGCATGATCCCTGATGCTGGCCCATCACAGATGTGCTCCTTGATAATCTTCTCAAAGAGTTTCCCCAAGATTGAAGTTAAACTAACAGGCTTATAGTTGGCCAGGTCCTGCCTCTTCCCTTTTTTAAAGATGGGGACCACGTTGACTTTCTTCCAGTCATCTGACACCTAGCCAGAGCACCGTGAGTGCTCATAAAGCCATTCCAGGGGCCCCGCAATAACCCCTTGCAATTCCCTCAACACCCTGGGGTGGAAAGCATCTGAACCTGCTGATTTGAACATGTCCAGCACCTCCAGAAGCTCTCTAACCCGGTCCTCCCTGACCTTAGGCCTGCTGATGTTTCTCCCAAGTCAGTCTTGAATCTCATTATGGGAGTCCAGTCCCTACACAAGAAAATGGAGGCGAAGAATTTGTTAAAGAGGTCTGCTTTCTCCTCTGATGCAACCACCAGATTGCCAAGCATATCCTGCAGGGGCCCCACGTTACT
>NW_017728920.1:1383679-1434137 GCF_001723895.1 Crocodylus porosus | reverse complement strand
GGAGTCCCTGTTCCCCCGAGCACTGCCAGGAGTGACCAGGAATAATGGTCACAAGCTGGCTGAGGGTAGGTTTAGGCTAGATATCAGGAGGCGCTACTTCACGGTCAGGATGGCTAGGATCTGGATCCAACTTCCAAGAGAAGTGGTGCAGGCTCCTACCCTGGGGGTTTTTAAGAGGAGGTTAGATGAACACCTTGCTGGGGTCGTTTGACTCTTTCCAGTACTCTTTCCTGCCATGGCATGGGGTTGGACTAAATGATCTACTCAGGTCCCTTCCGATCCTAGAAACTATGAAACTATGTTTGGGTAATTTAGATCACTCATGACAACTACATCCCTTGCCTTAAGTGCCTCCACAAGCTGACTGCAAGCTGATCTACAAGGTAATTTAAGTGTGTATATACGGAGGCCTCTTCAGAAAAGAAAAGAAAGTCATCATCTGTATTATTAGCTTTATGTGATGTTTCAAGAAGGGATATGGCAATGGTTCTCAACTGGAGTTGTGAGGCTCCCTCAGGGGTGCTTTGGCAGGAGTGGCCAGGTTAAACTTCCCTACACTAGGGTTCTCTAGCCAACCTAAAGCAGTCAACAAAGCTGCCTTGTGTTATGTAGCCCTCCTGGTCCAGTTATTCCCTATGCTCCTCCCATCTGGGAGGAACATGGGAGGGCCATACCAAGATAGGTTACGTAAGTATGAAGCAGCTTTACTGCTTGCTTCAGGCTGGTAGGCTGCAGGAAGAGTGCATGCATGTGACAGCCCTTCCCAGGCTAGGTGTGCAGCAGGCACAGTGTGAGAAGTTTCATTTGGAGGCAGCAGATCCTGGCTGAGAACCACTGAGGTAAGTTGAGGAAGCATCAACATTTATTTCAGCTGCAGCATTCAAAAAAGTGATGGTGGGGTGCCATGACCATGACAAGGTTGAGACTACAGATTATTGTGTGCCTTTCCAAACACAAACATGAACAAAATGATTTGTCAGCTCCAGGAACATGTTATCCAGGAACTGAGTTATCACATTACTACCAAGAAGAGACCTGTTTTCTAGGGCTGTGCAAAGCTTTGGGTGCCAATTCAATTTGGAGGAGATTCAGCCCAATTCGGTGGCTGAACCTCTGAATCCGAATCAAATCAGGGGACCAATTAAAAGGTCCAAATCAATTCGGATCTATCCAAATCTTTGGAAAAGATTTGGAGAACCTCAATGATTTGAGCAGCCAAATTTCTGAATCACATTTGGCCAAATCGATTCCGGACTGTGATTTGAATTACCAAATCAAATCACTGTCCCCCAAATCAGCTGAATCTGAATCCAAAGCGAATACTAGCTGCTTCGCACAGGCCTACTGTTTTCTTCCCAGGAAAGTTATAGATTTAATTTGTTTCACAGTGGATTTTCCCACCAAATTATGACTACTTATGGATTGATTTGAAAAATCCTATAAGAACAAATATTCCAAACTTTTTGTTTTAGAACTATCATGTAATATATTTCTACCTCTGTCTGCTCTTTTCACAGACAATATAATTCAATTTACTTTTATTCTCATAGTTGATTTGAGCTGTTCCTTATGCTGAGCCTTTCAGTAAATCAACTTTAATATTTAATATTTTGCCTTACTATCTGCAAGTGAAAGATTTTGATTTGACTGTAATGTCAATCTGTCTGGTTTACATAGGTCTTTAAAAAGATTTACAGCACCTTCTATCAAGCATGTACAACAGAAAACAATGATCATAATAATAATAATAGTAATAAAACAAACCCAGTTTTCATTTATTTAAATTTCCAGCTGTTTTAAGTGAAATTGATCAAATATAATGAGGGACATGAAAGATTTAAATGAAAAATTACCTAATTAGCTATATGCATGTAAAATTGTACCATTAGGTTTGCAGACATGAGGCAAACAAAACTGCCATTTTCTACTAGTATGTAATTGTGTGGATATTGTAATTTCCCTTCTATTATTTTAGTGGGGGCTGAATGAGAGCCATCTGCAGTGTTCTTATAGATCAGTAGAAGAGAAAGAGTGAGAAGTTCTATTTCCACATCTCTTTAATACACTAATGGTATTCTATAATAGAACAAACACAAAACAAAATGATTTTTAGAGGGGGAAAAGAAGATTGTTTAGGAAATTTGGATAATACTGGGATAAGTAACTTTATATTCTGAACTTTCAGTAATAGCTACAATTCACAAAACTGAAGAAAACCCTCAGATCTAAGCCTTCAGTTCTAATTATTTCTGAAAGCTCAGAAGAAAACTGTGAATAAGTTTATGGAACAGAAGGAGCAGAAAACAGACGGGCTAGTTAACATGGTTGAAAAAAAGATCAGGAATCAGCATTGATTAGCTCTTTGAATAACCTTTTTTTAAAGTTGCATTGTGCATACAAATGGAAGCATGAACACCGTTAGATTTTTATTATGTGTGCACTGAATGCACAATCTCACTATTCAATTAAGTCTAGAGGTTTGTTATTAATTTCCATGTATCATAGCACTTTACTTAGGAAGTGGGGGTGGGGAGGAGGAGGAATTCTGAACATGTCATATGTAAATAAATAATTTAGTTCTTGCATGCAAAGGACACTTTTGAAAGTTTCATTTTTTATTTGCAAAAAGAAAACAAGAAGGAAATTTTTCCCTTTACTTAAAGTCTCAAGAGAGGAAAAATTATACAACCAGTAGTATACCCATTACAAAGTGTACTCAGGGAAGACTCCAGAAATAGCATTAACCAGCACTGCCTCTGCTTCCCTGATATATCATGTACCAAAGATAGGATTCTGCAAATACCCTGTTTCAGCAAAGTGTCACTGGTTCAGTTAGGTGTCTCTCTAGGACACTGTTCTCAACCATTTCAGACTCAAGGTACCCCTCATTAGACTTAAAGCACCTCCTGGGAAGAAAATTAATAGGAATATAAAATAAAAATTGGAAATATTTTTTCTTTGAAGTTCTAATCACAGTAAGTGACTGACATGTGAAACTCATTGCCAAAGCATATCAATGAGATCTTATCTTAGAGTAAAAAATGCTGGTTTTATATGGAGAGGGACATCTATTGCTACATTAAACAATATAAAACATTACTTTTAGAAAGGATATGAACATTCATTGCTTTAGTATCTAATTCAACCTGACAGAGAGCAGTAACAATATCTGATCGTTTTATTTTTTTTCCTCCTTCAGCATTTGCTCCTGAGTTCCACGAGAAATAAGAGACTAGAACAGAAAGATCGCACAATATGACATGCAGACCTGTTCACGTCACAATTCAACATATAAAAGCACATGAGAATCTGGCCTTTTAGGGGGAGTTTTGCCTAAGTAACAATTGGGGATCACATCATGTTGCTTCTGAAGTACATAGGACTTTTACCATTCAGGTAGACTGGAATAGAGTCAAGGGGTGCATGCAAGTGTTCAAATAACCCATTCTAAGTTCCATGGTGTAGTCTGAGTGGATTAAATCCCTAGTGATGCACCACCATGAAAGCATTCAGAGGAAGAGGCACACAGCCAGCTTGCACTAGTGACAGCCTGCAGACAGGTGGCTTCTAAGCCTTACAGGCTTTCTGGGCTGCCAGAGATTGCTGAGAATAGCCAAGCTTCCAGGGCAGCCCTAATTGGCTGCTTGTCACCAGAAACCACAAGTTCTCTAGGGAACTCCCCTCTTCCTTCCTTCCCTCCTGGCTCCAAGGCTCCAAAAGAAAGACCCTGAGTGTGGCCTCTTTAGTTTTGCAAGTGCATCAGTTTCTATGCTTGCACTTAGCCATAGATCCCCATTAGAGCTGTGCGAAACACCATCATTTTGTTTTTACATCCATTTTGACATTTTGAAGGGACAGTGTTTCATTTCATCATTTGGTTTCATTTCAAAGCACTGTCCTATTTTGTTTCATCAAAACTGTTTTGCTGTTTTGACGCGTTTCAACATTTCGCCTATAGGCTATAATGGGGAATTATGAAAATGCCTAAAACTTTGTCATTTCTTGCCTGATTGGGAAGAAAATTGCAGGAATGGTAGCCCCTTCTGAGGGCATGAAACCTGCCATATTTAAAGGAGATAGGTGCAGAGGTTTTGGGAAACTGACCTCGAACTGTTCAAAACACAACTCCTGACACTTGCCAGCAGCAGCAGCCTCCTCTTATCCAGCACAGATACAGGAGCTCGCGCCCCTGGGAGGGCTGCAGGGCTGTGCTGGACTCCTCCTGGAGTGTGTGCCCCTAGATCTGTGCCCTGGATGAAAGGAGGCTGCTGCTGCTACTGCTGCCTGGGACCGGTGCTGAGAGCAGCCTGTGCCTAACACTGGAGAAGATTGCTACTGCCACCTGTCACCTGGGACTGGCGCTGAAGCCAAGTAAACTCGGCTTTGAAACTCAAAACGTTTCAAAACTTCCAAAAGGTTTCGAGTGTTCTCATTGAATTAAAGAGCTGTTTTGAAGCTTTTTGTTTTGTTTCGAAGTTGCTGCTTTGAGCTCCAAATATGTCAAAATAGCTTCAAAATGAAACACCTGGTGAAATTTCATACAGCCCTAACCGCTAGCCCTCCCATTCACTCCCGAGGACCTAGGAGCTGCAGGAAGTCCTTCTTGTTGCCTTGCATGACTTTCACCAGAGGCTGTGGGAAATTATATATGTCCATCTGCAGTTAACCTGGCAGATAACTGCACTGCCAAATGCCTTACAGCACAGAAGCTCAGAGCCTGACCTCTGGCACCAGACCACTTACTGTACCTTATCGACACCAAGCATCCTGGACTCAACTGATTACTCCTATCTGGCCAAGGAAGCCAAGACCCTCCTCGATGCCATTGCCTACAGGATACTCTGGGGGCACCTCCAGATCATCAAGCATCAGTTTAGAGCTCACAAAACCAGAAGCAGCTGGTGGTAGTATATTTGCTGTGCACTTCATAAGACTGCACTGACTTCAATGGCTGCAGAACTTCCACATGTGCCATGCCATATTCATGGACATCATCACCCACACTGATTTTCGGGACATTAGCCTAAGCCTATCCTTAACTGGAGAAGCAAGTCATCATTGCCATATGGAAGCTAACCATACCCTACAGCCTCCTTTCCATCACCATTCAGTTCAATGTTGGCAAATCCATGGTTGGAGTAGCCTCTTGCCATCAGATTCTCAGATTCCCTAAGTCCTGAGTCCCACCCCTCCTGTTCCTGATATACCTCTAGCCCCATGCCATCAGTCATGGCACTGCAGAATACAACCCCCTCCCTCCCTCCATGGAAGGTTGTGGTGCAGATTGTGGGGCCACTCCTGGATTTCCCCCTCAACCCAGATGGCAATGAGATCCCTTATCTTCTCAGTGGTCCAGTTCTGTTCCCAGCTGCTGGTAGCAGAGAAAGAGGGGTTGGGCTCTTCCATCATGTTTGGTGGTGCCCCTAGGATCTGGGTGTCCACTGATGGGTCTGAATATCACTGGGTGGTTGAAGAAGGTTTAAATTTCCACTATGTGCATCATTTTTAGACCAGACTAAGCACTATGAACATTTATACACCTAGTGTTTCTACTGGACTAAACATGATTCTGTCAAGAAAAATGTAACACTTGTAGGCACCCAACATCTGAATTAGGAAATTTATTTGGATCAGTTAATTTCTCAAATCTATCAGGGTTAAAGGAAAATCTGTTATATTTGCTGTTCCTGACAGCCCATGTCATATTTTAACTCACTAGCTCAACATTGAAATGAAATGCTAACAGATAAGATTTCTTCTATCAAATCCACCCTATACGGATGTAAATGTATACACAAAGTGGCAGACAGTCAGGCCCAGATTCTTTAACTGGTTTCTAGTATGTTATTTTAGTAGATCATGACATTAGACATTTTCTTTTTAATGTGGAGAATGCTAGGTCTTTCAAAGCATTCTTTCATCGCATCAATCACATTATTACTCCAGGCCAGTATCATCTAATATGGATGCATCAAAAAACTTTGAATTAGATTACGACAAAGGAATATAATCCTATTTATGAAATTCATATATACCAAGGGAGCTTACGTACTTACTTTGTTCTCTGGTGCTAGATAATTAATCAATGGTTATGTTGTCTTTCCCATGAGATTTCAATCTATCCTATTTGGAAATATGATTAATGTTTTTCCTCTGCTCATGCCAAACTAAAAATACAGTTTCTCTGGGCCCCCTTTCATGCATTCCATTTCCCAGATGCACCTGGTAGATTTTGTCCAATATTCTTCTTTACTAAAGAAAATTTTTCATGTAAAGATGTTTTTCTGTGGCATACAATGCTATTTTGCCTATAATTTCCTCATGAAAATTCAGATTTTTGTCTGTTTCAGGGATCAGCATGAAAAATGAGTTGATATGCATTTTATGCATCTATTCATGTTTATACCACTCCAACAAAATGTGCTCCTTCTGAGGGAGCATTTGGAGCAATTCAAATGCCAGGGGTGGGGAAAAGAGGGACTTGCCCATTGATACAGCTTTGTATAGCAGAAGTTTATTCCCACTAGTGAGAAAATAAGGACACTCGGGGCTCCTATACACATGATGGACCTTTGCTCTGTCATGTGCTAATCGATTAATCAAGTCTGCTGGAGTCTCTTTGGACATACGTACATATGTTTGTACCACAGCACTGAGAAAATGGTGGTGTCGTGCTTTTGAACTAAAACACATTGGAGGTGTTTTAGTTTAAAAGTGCACCACTGACATTTTGTGCATGCTGGTGTTGCCTGGAGGTGTCAGGCCAATGCTCAGGATCTCAATATTGCACTGTTAGACAAGAAGGCGTGGTATACAATTGCACACATACAAACACACAAATCAATTCCGTGCACACACACGCAACTAGTTCAGGCACATACGCATCAAAAACAGCTTAGGCATATGTATACCTATCACCAGTTCAAGCACATACACTATACACCCCAAAAGTTAGACATAGATCAGATCAGTAATTCATATATCATGCACACTATGCCATATATATGACACATACACACACACACACACTAGCAACTGAGATACACACATTCAAAATAACTACTTTAGATTCATGCACACCTATCACCAGTTTAAGCCCATACACACTATGCACACCAAATTTAGACAGAATCAGTTACCAACACCTGCAGATCCAATACACATATGTGGAATACTAATTCATATACCATACAAACACACAATGATATCTATATATGTGTATTCACTAACTTACACACATACCACCCACCTATACGTACAAACAAGTGAGTTCCTAAGTTGGGTATTGTGATATGTATGTGCTTGGTGTACTTGGTTAAGGTTAAGGTAAGAAAGTAGAAGTGTAGGGAGTCAAAGTTACCAGGATCAGGATTAGAACTGGTAGACTACAGGGGCCCGGGCTGAAGAACAGAGGCTTCGGGGTAACTTTGGGTTGATTGATCTTAATTGATTAAAAGACAAGCCCAAAGCCCACAGAACAAGGAAGTAATGCCGGCACAGAGGCTGGGACTGGAGCCAGACCTATGGGGGAGCTGAAAAGGTAGGTGGGGAGAGGGAAAATGGGAGTAAGGGAAAGTGTGGGTGTTAAAGAGGGGCTCTGGGTGTGGGAAGCCAGAGGATGGCTCTGGGGCAACTAGAGAAGCTGCAGGGAGCAGCAGTAGGTGCTGGAAGCTGGAGAAAGACTCCAGCTGTTGGAGAAAACTGCAGGACAGCCACGAGGAGCTGGGAAGCTGTGGGGGCGGGCATGACTACAGAAGGTGCAACATCAGCCTGAACACAGCAGAAAAAAAAATCACAGTAAATGCAGCAGGAGAGACTGAAAGGTGACAGGGGCAGCGTGAAAGCAGAGAAAGGCAGCAGAAAGTCACAGGGAAAAGGCAGTAGGAATTGAGAGGAGATCGAGAAACTAGTGGAGAGGGGTGGGGGCTAGAGCTGAAAGAGAGAGAGAAAATGAAGCTGGAATTTAAGATAAGGAAGGGACTGGGATTTAGTAAAACATGACCCAACTCAGGGTTGCAAATGACAGTGGTTTTATTGAACAGGGGAGATAGTAACACAATGTCTTATTGGTTCCTTTGCACACACACACCCACACCCACACACAATGGCAGCAGGGGTTAGAGAGGCTTAGTGCATGGGCTGAAGTCCATTGAAGTCCAGGAGGAGAGAGAGAGACAGAAAGAGAGTTCAAATTGTAGGAGGAGGTGTGCAGGTAATGTCTACCTATCCCAGGCTGGAAAGGGGTCCTTGTCCAGTAGATGTTGTCCAGAGGAGGGTCCCTAGTAGGGTCTCTGGGTGGATAGGTGGTGTGGCATGCTGCTGGCCCAGATGGAGGGGGTGTCCCACTGGGTCCATCTTTACTGTCCCTTTTTATAGGGGCAGACTTTGTGTGACCTTAGTGACAGGAAGCATTCCCAGGCAAGAGTCAGCACCTGGCATACTGAGCATGTGTGCTCCATGCAGGGATGTGCAGTTTTGGGAGTCTGTAATGGTGAGAGTTGCTGGTTCTGCAGGCTCTTTTGTTTTTCAAATGCTGGTCTTGTCTCTGTGCCTGGGTGAGGTCCATGGTTCTGGGATGAATCAATGTGAGGTGATGGCCCAGTCCTTACAGGCCATTCACAAGAGACCTGCTACTATTGTACTTCAGTCATGCCCTATCAATCATTCTCATTCATCAGTGAACCAATTTTTTCTTTAGAGTTAATTTCCCTCTGTAAAAGAAGAATCGGTAGATAAAATTTGTAAGTAAAGTGAGTAAAGTAAAATGAGAAGGGACTGGCACACAAAGAAGTCATAAACCCAGAAGATCTGACTCACAGTCAGCAGTGCAGGGGACAAAAAAAAAAAAAACAGAGTAAAGGAACTTTGACATGGATCTTCTGTTCTATTACCGATTTTCACAATGACCCCTTGTGAGACTAACTAGACTTTATGCCTTTAAAGTCCAAACAGAAGGAAGAAAGCATGTGTCAAAGTAAAGAATCATATGATGAGACAGCAAAATACATCATGTTGGTGTTTTTTCTAATCTTTCAGATGTACACAAGTTCCCAGTAAATTCCCTCCATTGGCTTGTCTTTGTTTATTTGAATCCTCACTTCTGTTCAAAGGTATTAATGCCAAGTATGCAGGAATATGAAATGCCAACTCAATTCCTTTTGTGAGTCTGTTAATATTACTAAACACAAGAAATGTATTAAACTGAGAACTAAAGACAGGCTTTGTGAAATGTACATTTTTGTGTTACCTAGGAATAGCGTTTGTGTTATAAAGGAAAAGAAAGAGGCTGGTCACTACCCCATTTGCTCCAAAAAAACAAAAAAATTCAGATTTTTACTAAAAATCAGATTATTTTCTTCACTATGTAAGGAGATAGAATAGGATTATAAGAACTTTGTTAAGAAATTTCTGCCTGAAGCTGAATTTCTGTGCTACAGGAAGGTCACCAGAGATCTAGGCACTGAAAGCAGGAATGAGAAAAAGATAATCATACTACCTTCTGGGCAAAATTATGTTTCCAAAATTGAATCACTGTTTATTTCAATTATTGAAACCAAAACTGCTAGTTTTCCCTTATGAAATGTTTGGCTACATTTAAAGGTCCCTGTACCTGATATGTACTAAGTATATTCCCAAAGGGATTTCCCTCCAAACTTTGAGTCAGTTCTCAACAATGGAACTCCAGACAGCTTTTATCCTACACATTTTATAGGATATGAGATCTTCTTGATGTGGGGGCACCATATCCTATGCAACTCCATCCTACCATCCAGTCCTACATCCCCCACATATGCCAGCTGGGGATTTTAAAACCTCTTGTACTCATTTCCTAATAAGTAACATAATGAAATTAAATTCTGAAATTGTAACACCTAGGTGTGCTAGCATGTGATGTTCATATTCAGTTCCATAGCAACTAATCAGACTAATATGAAACTAATGTAATTAAAAGGACCAGGCACTTTCTTCTATTGTACTACGGAAGATAAAAAGGAAAGGAGGGGGAAAATCCCATGGAAGGAAATAAGAATTTACAGAAGTGGGGAATATAGAAGCAACAATGAACCCTTCCCATCTCCCACCAAGCCCATGAAAACAGGACATTGTAGAACCCAAGGACCACACCTGCTTGAGCAGAGGTGGAATGAGGGAGCAACCATTCTACATCACATACTCTCACCTAAAGTTAGGACAGGTATTAGCATAACAGGCAGAAAGAAAGAAATGTATTAGAAGAGCAGCACTTCATCCTTAGCCAAAGCCTTTTAAAATCAATAAAAAAGGTTCCCACTAATTTCACCAAGCTCTTGAGCAAGCCCTTGTAGACTACAGAAATGTGTAGGCATGGTGGAGGAACCAGTGGCAGCCTGATTCTACAGTGGCCAGAGAGGCAAAACAGAACCCGAGAACTGGATTGAGCCATATTTTGACTTGGACCTCAACTGGAATCAAAACCCCCAAAAATATATTGGATTATTAGATAAAATAAAGGTTCTGCCTTTATTAAAACTATATATAATGTTTTTTTAAAAACTATAACAACTACTGATTCATTTTTGCCTGAAGACCAACACAGCTAAAGCCTGTAACCCTGCAACATGCAAAATAATCACAATAAGCAACTCTGAATGAAAACTTCAGAATTTCTACCAAAAAGAAGAAACAAACATCCAACATTCAGAAGCCTGGAGAAACCCAACTGTGCTCCAGCCAGCGCATTGTTTGAGCTCCATTAGCATACCTGAAGAATAGGCTCCACACTACAGAACCACTTCAACCACTCTCCTGTATAAAAGATCAGGCTCGCTGCTTTTTTTTTTTTTCTTCAGTGGACCCTGCCTGCATGGGCCGCCACTGGGCCCACCAAACCCCGAGCACGTCAGTTTCCAGTGCCCCGTGCACAGTGGCACTTTGTTAGGTAGCAAACTAAAACACCTTGGATGTATTTTATCTTGCTATGTACCAAAGTCATTTAAAGTGGAATACACCACCGAGTGTGCAAACAGCAATGCCATTAAAGTAGAATATGCCACTGAATGTGCAAACAGCAACACCATTGAAGCACTGCAAAAGGACATTTAAGCCACTTTAAAGACAAATTTTGTGGTGTGCTGTTGCTGGAAGGTGTTGTAAAGCTTTGGCCTTCTCTTACTGAGCGCCTCCCCCCAAGAAATGTCAGGGTGAGGTTTGAGCTCAGATGCCACCTGGGTGGTATGGGTGCTGCCCTTACTCGCCTGCCACAACTTCGATGTTCTAGTAGGGGAGGCAGTTCCCTTCAGGTGCCCCCCCCCCCCCAAGGATGAAGATGCCTCAATCCCTGTTCTTGCTTCATGGGGCTCCAAACCTCCCCTTTACCCCACTCTTACCACATCCATGGCCAGGATGGGTATTGTCCTCTGCAGACATCCCCTTGGATGGCTTTTTCTCTTTGCCCGGCTTGCCCACCTCCAAGTGGGTCAGGCCTTCCCGGTCAGTTTGCCCTTCACTGTAGCCAGTTTCTTGGCTTCAGGCTGTTTAGTGCATAGAAGCTGGCCCCATCTCAAGCTAGGTAGGGCTTCCAACAAAAATCAACATCCGGAAGTACTGGGAGGAAGGAGCTCCATCCCTTTCTGTTCTTTTCCATCCTTCTCAAACCACATCCAGTAGGCCCTGAGGGGTATGCCCAAAAACTAGTTTGAATGGGGCAAAGCCCAGCAATGTTTGGGGGGCTTCCTTAATTGCAAACAAAAGCAGAAGAATCAGCAGATCCCACCATCAGGGTTCTTCTTGCATGCACCACTGGAGCATGGCCTTAAGGGTCCCATTGAAATGCTCCATGAGCCCATTTTTTATGGATGATATATTGAAGTGCATAGATGTTTTATACGTAGGACCTGGCAGAGGCCTCCCATCACATGTGACATAAAATTTGTGCCCTGGTCTGTGATGATCTCCTGAGGGAGTCCCGCCCAGGAGATCCATTTGAGGAGTTCCTCCACTACCCGAGGACCTGTGACTGACCACAATGGGATGGCCTCCAGGTAACAAGTCACATAAATCGATCAACACTAGTATAACCTGGTGTCTGGTAAAGGATTTGGGCAATGGGCCTATAATGTCTAGGGCCACCCATGAAAAGTGTTCTCCAACAACCAGCATGGGGTGCAGAGGGGCCTTGTGGGGCTTTCTTAGGTTTACCCATTGGCATTTGGGACAAGTGGTGCAGAATTGCTCCACATCCCAATGGAAAAATCTTCCCGTTAACCGTGCTGCTGTTTTATCCCAGCCCAGGGGGTTTATATAGGCCAGCTGTAACAGGTGTATCTGGTAGGCTTGAGGCACCAGGAGCTTGGCTACCAGCTCCTCTCCTCCCCGTCCCTTTGTAACGTGGTACAGGAGCCCCCTCTTCACCTCACAACAGGGTAGCTGGTCGCACAGCTCCAGCTGCACCACTTGCTGGTCCTGTCTATTGATTTCTGTCTCCCAGAAGGCTCAGAATATCGGCTCTTCTCATTGTGTCTTCCGAAATTGAGCCCCACTAGTGAGGGACTCTAGATCCCAAAGGGCTCCTTCTGTCTCCCCTTGGTCTTCATTGGCTCCTTCTCCTAAGATTCCTAAGTGCCAGTCTTCCCTAGTCCTTTTATCTTCCAGGACCTCATTAAATTCTCGGCCAATCCCAGCCTAGGATCATTTGGTAAGGTAGTCCTACTGCGATCCCCACGGGCATCTTTCTCATGACCCCTTGCATGGTCACCTGGACTCTTCATCTAGGATAGGTGGTGGTTTGCCTGTGCAGGCAGAGCATCTTAATAGGGTTAACTTGGGTTCCTTCATTGCCTGATATCAACCCAGCCCTGACTGGTGTCTGATCACACCCCATGTCTAAGATAGCAGGGACAGCTCGTCCTGCCATCACCATCGGTTTGTCTCTTCGGGCAGCTTCTGCGGTGCTGCCTAGGCTACAATCCATCATTTCCACTGGGGATGCTTCTTGGGGCATGGGGTGGCTGCCTCAGCTATCCCATTGTCCCTCCCGTCCCCTGGCCTCCAAGCCATGGGTTTGCCAAGCATTCTCTCAAGAAATGACCACTTCTTCCACATCAGAAGCATGTTGATCATTGCAATGGGGTCCATCTGGGGGTCCTAGTATCCTGGTCCCCTCCATCTCTCATTAAGTTTAGTATTCCCGGATGTTCCCACCTGGTCTCAGGGTAGTTCACTCTGGGCAAAGTCATAGTCTTCCACCAGCTGGAGCACCTCTTGGGACATTTTGGGGCAGCGTTGGTGCACCCACCATTGGGTATTCTCCTCTAAGTCTACTAGGAGCCGTTCTAGTAGGAAAGCATCCATGATCTATTCCCTGGACGCTCGAGCAGGTTAGATCCACTGCTCTTGGAGGTCTTTCAACTTCTGTATGAGGACCTGGGGGGCTTTGTCTTCCTTCTTCTTTCTGGCTCAGAACATTTGCTGGTAGCACTCTGGGGGAATTTCCAGGCAATACAGGATCTTTTCCTTTACTCGATCATAATCCTGTGCTGTGAGTCACGAAAGAGCCCTGTACACTGCCTGGGCAGGACCAACCAGCAGCATCCCCACTGTGGCAGCCCACTGGGACTTATCTAGACCTGAAGCCACTACCGCCCACTTGAAGCTGTCTAAGAATGCTTCGAGGTCGTCCTCCACCATCATCTTCAGGATCCTGAGGTCCTCCCCACTACAACTCATCAACACTTGTTGCTTCATCATTTGTTCGTCTAGGGCCAACCTCCTGTTGGCTTGCTGTTTTTGCTGCTGTAGGATCTGTGCCACAAGATTCAAGGTCTTTTGCATGGCCTCCATCCTGACTATTGGTTCCACCTGGGCTTCCATCTGTGGGGCTGGCTTTGGACCGGGTTCTAAATTCCTGGCCAATGCACCAATTTGTCACTGGAAGGTGTTGTAAGGCTTTGGCCTTTTCTTATTGGGAGTCTTGCCCCCAAGCAATGTCAGGGTGAGGTTCAAGCTCGGATGCCATCTGGGTGGTATGGGTGCTGCCCTTACTCGCCTGCCACAACTTCAATGTTCTAGTTGAGAAAGCAGTTCCCTTCAGGGACCACCCCTGCCCTTGGATGAAGATGCCTCAATCCCTGTTCTTGTTTCATGAGGCTCCAAACTTCCCCTTTACCCCACCCTTACCACATCCATGGCCAGGATGGATATTATTCTCTGCAGGCATCCCCTTGGATGGCCTTTTCTCTTTGCCCAGCTTACACATCTCCAAGTGGGTCATGCCTTCCTGATCAGTTTGCCCTTCACTGTAGCCAGTTTCTTGGCTTCAGGCTGATTTGTGCATAGAAGCTGGCCCCATCTCAGGCTAGCTAGGGCTTCCAACAAAAATCAACATCCGGATTTTCACCAGAGGGTTCTCCCTGGGATCTCTCTTCCCAGTGCCCCTTTTAGAGTCCAAAGAAGAAACTTGAAGGAATGAATGAGGGACCCACTTGTGACTATGGGGGAGGGTTGCCATGCCGTGTCCCACCCTGGTTCAGCTTCTCAGTTTGACCAGCACTGGCCCCCAGCTAACCTGGAGTCACTCCCAGTCTTCCCTGGCTTGGAAGAGTGCATGATTTCCATGCTGGGTTGCTTGTGCCTCCCCACTGTGCCCCCATGTGTGGTAACTGCTCCTGCCAGGGCCCTTGGCTCCTCCTCTCTTGCCTTCAGCTGGGTAATCTTCCTCCTCACTGCCTGCATCTCTGGATTACTGTCCATTTTTCCCTCTACCAGTGTTCCTGGGTCGTGTCCTCCTCTTCCTTCCCCAGTGTCTTTGGTTTGGGGTCCTCTTCCTTTCCCATCAGTGTCTCCGGGTTGGCGTCCTCCTCTTCCTTCCCCTTGCCTCTGGGTCAGTGTCCTCTTCTCCTACCATTTGCTACCCCTCAGCTGTTTTCCCAGCTGCTATTTGAGCAGCCTGTGGTTTCCGGAGGCTCCGCCCACATCCCTCACTGATACACAGCTGCAGGTGGCCCCATGCTTCCTCCCAGCTGCCACTCTCTGGGATCCCTAAAGTGAGTACCGGGATACATGGAATGGGGGTCCAGGACCACTTAGAGGGGCTTTCACTGCCCTTCTCACATGTGTACAAAGGCCTCTAGTTTCAAATGCCCATTGCACCATTTAACAATTCATTCAGCTGTAGCATATTTTCCCTGAACTACAAGGAAACTGAATGCAAACTGAAAAAGACCAGCACACAAATGTAAGGGGAGGCATGGAAGAAGGCTGGAAGCTGCCTGTGCTGTGTTGTCTTCTGAAAAACCCCTAAATAAAAACTAATCAACAACTAAATCATTTAAAAAGATGGCATTCATGTCACCCCTTACTGATCTTGCCAGGAAGAACTGCCCTTGCCCCTCCCCTCAACCAGCAAACCCCAGCTGGGGGGTTGGGGCCAGGGAGGAGAGTTAAACCAACCTTCCCCTGAGTACAGAGCTGTCCTACTGCTAAAATTACTGAAACTTGGTGCTGGCTGCAACTGTGGACTACAAATCCCAGTGGAACCTGGAAGCAGGAAGAAGGAAAGATGAGCAACTCTGCACAATCCTGCTGCTGTCCTGGTGGACTGCAAATCCTAGAGACCTTGGGAGCAGCAGAATGAGGAAGAAAACACACAGCCCATGTGCCAGAGAGCCGTGCTCTAGTGCACCCTGGCGCCTGGCCTGAGCCACTGCAGGCATGTGGCTGCATTCCCAGAATCAAAAGTAGATGTGTGTGCAGTTGGCTCCCAGTTTAATCTATGCAGCTTAGACTAAACTGCAAAGACTGAATCAATTCAGCCTCAGACTTTTTGACTATCTGTACTTAGCCTTAGAGATTAACATGCACTATATGGTTTTAAGACAAATTGTTCTTTGAACACTTGCAATGAAAGAAATGATAGAGAAACACTCTGTAATCCAGCATCCATGGGGTAAAGTGATTGCCAGTTATGTAAAAATTCTAGTTACCTGAAAACCCTTGGCAGTGGTTTTCAGATAATGCACAGCAGGGGTGGGGGGAGGAGAGGGAGTATCACTGCAGAGTGGTGGGTGCACACAGAGGTGAGCGGGGCTGGCAGCAACCACATGCAGAGTAGCTGTAACACGGTGCGGTGGGTGGTGGTGGCAGCGGCAGCAGCCGCCATATGTGAGCTTTCTCCAGCCTCTCTCCCCCACCACCTCCAGCATCCAGCTGGCCGGTGGGATATTCCAGTTAATGGAATTTCCAGTTAGTTAAAAATGCCAGATAGTGTAGATTTTACTGTATATAAAATCACATATTCCTAAAGTTCTTAGTAAGTATAGAATCACACCAAGACAAATCTTTAGTATCACAACAGATAATGAAGCAAACAAGCTGAAAGCAGTTAGGTTAATGATAGCAAGCCAGGAAACAGAGGAAGCATAATGACAAATTCAGAGTGAAGAGAAAACAGATAATTTACTGTCTGGGAAAGCTTGTAAAAAAAAAGACAATATGGACCAAGTTCACAGTTATTTGGTTCCCATGATTTAAAGAGCTCAACTTAACATAGCTACTCAAGACACTGGTATAACATTAAGGGGAATTCACTGTTCTGCCCATACAGTATAGCTTGCAAGTGAAAATTCACTAAAGGAATGTACACTCTCTAACATAATTCATAAAGTTTAATGTGTGTGTAAAAATTAAGAACACCAACAAAATTGGTAATAACTAGGAAATTTAAATCAACACATCCAATTATAGATTGTCCCATCAGATGGCATTCAACTTATGACATGTGTGAGTGACTCTTGAATCTAAGGGATTTCTGTCAAGATATAGCCACCTCAAACCATGAACTTCATCTGACAGAAGCAGAATGGAATGCCACTGAAGGCATACAATTGCAATGAAGCCTGCTAAAGTAACAGTAAAGATTTTTTCCATATGAATAACTATTAATGGGTGATTTACTGTGCTTGGTTAAAATGTCAATTGGAAACAGCAAAAGCCTTATCCCTTTTAGTTATATCTGCTCGGTTATATCTGCAAATATGGCTTGCTTACTGCATAAGTCAAACTTTGGGAAAAGGAAAATCTAATACCTCCAAGGCTATCAGTGAAGCAAAAAATTGCATTAACTTTACAGCCTGAAGCATATTTCTTAATATTTAACAAATTATGTGCTTCATTTAAATACTGTTGCCAGTAGCTGAATATATTAAAACTACCTCATTAGTCAATGGTGTTAAAGAAAATTTGTTAAAGTTTTTCTTACCGTATATCTAGGTAAGTTGTCAACTGGTTCAGCAAGTACCATCAAAAGAATCTTTTTCATAATATTTGACTCCTGAACCTAGATTCTTGTAAGAAAAGACAAGACATGCATGTGACTTCAGTGTATTGTCAAGGTTGCACAATAAAAAAAAAAATTCTCTGTAAAATGAAAAATGTAAGAGCCTAAACTACTTACAGCACAAAAGGCCATATGCTCCCTTTTGATAAGGGGAATACTTCCAGTCCACTTCCGGGTCTGCCAGAGAGCACGTGGGGGGGAGCCCATGCCTCCCTGGCTCAGCATTGAGCCACAGGGGGACCCCAGGTGCCCCCCAAGACCCAGGAGGCACCAGTCACTGAGCCGGAGGAACACGGGGGTGCGGGGACCTCTTGCGCGCTCCCCGCTGGACCCAGAAGTAGACCGGAAGTGCTTCTGGTCCACTTCTGGGTCTACTGCTGAGCACACTGGAGAGTCCCCTGCACTTCTGTGGGAAGGTCCATGTACCCCAGCAATGCAGCACTCACAGGTTGCCTGCTCCCTAGAGGTATGTAGAAAAAGCATTTAAAGCTGTCTCATGTCCAAATCTCTGAATCTTTCCAAATCTCTCCAAATCAATTCAGAGGGTTCTGATTCAATTCAGAGAGATTAAAGGGTCCTCTGATTCAATTCAGATTCTGAGATTCAGCCACTGAATCAGGCCGAATGTCCACCAAATTGAATCAAGGACCAAAGTTTCACACAGCCCTACTGTCTATGGGCTCCAGGAGCTGCCTCTCATGGCTGCATGAGGAGAGCACAGGGGATGGGGCAGGTTTTGCCCATGTATCAGGGTGCAAGATGCTGTACACTATCTGTGTAGCAGTGGGGTAGAGGCCAAGCACCACCCACAGCATGGGCAGTGAAGGGCTGCTGGTGCCGCATGCAGCCCCCGGCCACACCAAAGTTGGGCAGTCCTGAGTTAGAGAATTGATTTTACCACATCCAGGTAATCCATCGTGGGTTACCTGAATAGGAATTTGGAGGCTTATGTCAATTCCACTCACGCATCAATTTTTTGCCTGATTTTAATCAAGTCACTTTATCACACATATTAGTTTATTTGTACAAATGGAGATAATGATACTTAACCACCTTTCCAAAGGTCTTTAAGCTGTATAGTTGAAAAGCACTAAACAAAAGCAACTTATTCATGCAAGTAAGGCACATAGGTTATATCACTTAAAAGCCTCTGTGACAGAAGTATTGCTATGGGAGCCTCTCTCTTGGTGGCTCCACCCTCCTGTTATGGGCCAACTGCCTCCTTACTCTCCTGCCACACCTTGATCTTGATTGATTGATTGTAATTAGTGGGAGGCTGCCCACTTTATGCACCCCGGTGCCAGGGGGCGCTGTCGGTGGCTCCTTTTCCTCCCCTACACCGCAGCCCAAGCCACATAGATGGTAATAATGTGGTATTCGATCTGGGCCATGCTATGATTTGGTCCTGTCCTTGCCTTCTCTCTGGGGCTTCTCACTGCCCCCCACCTTGCTCTGGGGCTGGGGTTAATGCACCCCAAATGCTGTGCCCTCTCTGGTGCCAGGGTCCCCATACTACTGTGGAGACCCTATGAGGACTCCTCCAACCTCCAACCCCTAATAGCCTCACCCGGTCCTCCAGTCAAACAGAGAACACAAAAACACAAAACCCCTGGGCTATAACATAAAAAGGTAAACTGTCTGGCCAAAACAACATTCAGTCCCTACCAGGAAATACTCCAACCCATAGCAGCAATCAGGGGATGCTCATGCAGTCGGGGCTTCTCCCGTCTGTCTGCACTGGCTGAGCTCCCCTTCCCTTGGCCGCCAGAAGGAAACTGCCCTCCTGGCCTCATGCCTGGGCTTAAGAAGGGCCAAGCCCTGCCCCTTCCTGTCAGCTGGCTCCCCACTGGTTGCCCTAGAAACCAGCACCTGTGTCTCTGGCTGCCCTGGTAACTGGCTGCTGAGCCTCCCATTTCCTGCCACTAGGGGCCTCTCCCAAACCATTTCTGCTCTCAGACACAGGGCATCTGAGTGCTCTGCAACAGCCCCATTTCTGTTACTCCTTACCAGCTAAGAACTGCCTGCCCAAAGGAGTTTTCCATCTATTGACTTTGCAAAAATCTTGTTGGTCTAATAAAAGATATCACCTCTACCATGAACCCTGATTGCTTTTTCCTCTGGATACCTGAGCATTTTTGTCATGTATCAAGATACAGAAACTATGCTAGGAAGATATAAAACATTGTCTTAGCAAAAAAAAAAAGCACACAAATGAGTACACGACACCTGTAATAGAAGTCTGAGTCTGGCAAAATATTTGGAGCCTGGAAAAAACATAATTTTAAGAAGACTAAAAGTATTTGCAAAATTAGGTCAAATACAGTAAATAGTTTCATCTGAAAAACATTTCAGATGAATAGAAAAGTTTCACTTTGGCATTTTCTAAATTCCATGTTTCAATATTTCATTTTGAAATGCATTTTAAAAACAATATTACCTCCATTTAATATTTATTTTTTTATGTAAAACCAAAGTACAAGCCAATAATATTATCCTTGCCCAGAAACTTGGCAAGGCAGGAGAGGGATTTGGAGGTTTCAGTTGGGCAAGGACATTTAAAATTTTTATGCTGAGTCAACTCAAAGCATTTTTTTAATGTGATTAATTTGTTTTGCCACCATTAACCTGAAAAATCAATAATTCCTTCAGCTACAGTCCTGGTGGATATGAAAAGCTACAGCAATTTTTTCCTAGCCCATTACAGCTAGAGATGAAGACTGCATACCCTAAAGGCATATAGCTAGTGTGCATATGAGCTTAAACATCTGTTGAAATATGTAGGATTTACAATACTTGGGTATAGGTTTCTGCCAATAGCAAGGTAATGTTGCTCAAAGTAGTAATGTTGAATCTGGCAAAAAAAAAAAGAAACTGTCACTGCATGTTTTACTTTAAAACATTTTTAAAAAACAACGACTCTTGAATACATTCTCTGACTAATATGCTTGTCATCTCAATGAGCCCGATTCAGCTGGGTGTTTAAGTCCCTACCTAACTTCAAGCATGTGAATAGTACAATTAAAGTTAACAGGATAAAGATATACACTTAAATTTCTTCCCAAATCTGAGTATATAAATTAATTATAGTAGAGGGAAACTATTAAATAATTTGAGAAACATCATAAGAACCCTTCAATAAATGGTTCCTTAGATAGCTGTCCTCCATAACAACTTTTCCTGGCATGAGTTCTTTAACCTAGGACAAAAAGCTTTTCGTTTCATTTTCTAAAATTGTACCTAAATTTTGCTCATTGAAGGTATCTTCTGTTCTTGCACTTCAGCCCTAGCCAATAAGCTAACTTCTATAATATAACTTTTGATAGCTTGTTACAATACCCTGATGTGTTTGAAAACTCACCCATTCACCAAGTATAAGATGCAAAATACAATACAGCTTCAGCAGCAACAGCATAGGTAGGTAAACAGCTGTATTTATAACAAATCTAAGATGACTTAGAATTTAAGCTGACTTCCAAATAATTGTATTCTATAATTTTTTCATGTCTAGAATATAAATAATGGATGGTCATTCCCCCAACACTGCTGTAGCAGGGAAAGTAGCAGAAGGGGGGCAGTGGTCAGATACCTGTCCCTTATCCCCCCATCTTCCCAATTCACCATCTGCATCTCTGTATTTGTACCTTCCCCCCTGGAACTTGTCCCCTACCCCCACAGAACCTGGCACCCCAGGTACCTGCAACTTTCCACCCCACCACATGACCCATAGCTTTGTCTCCACCTGCCACCTGCCTCTTGCTCCGCCTCTTCATGCCTTTCATACAATCATAGAAAATTAGGGTTAGAAGGGACTTCAGGAAGTTAACTACTGCAACCCCCAGCTCAAATCAGGCTTATCCCCAATTATATCATCCTAAAAACCTGCCAGGATGGATATTCCACAACCTCTCTGGGTAACCTGTTACAGTGTTTTACTTCTCCTAGTGGGGTTTTTCCTAATATCTGACTTAAAACTCCCTTGCTGCAACTTGAGATCACTGGTCCTTGTTCTGTCATCTACCACCCCTGAGAACAGTTTAGCTCCATCCTCTTTGTAACCACCCTTCAGGTAATGGAAGGGTGCTATTAAATCCCACCTGTCTTCTATTCTATAGACTAAATTAGCCCATTCCCTTCAGCCTCTCTTCATGTCACATGTCCCAGCCCTCCTATCCATTGTGGTTGCCCTCCACTGGACTCTCTCCAATTTATCCACATCCTTTCTATAGTGGAGGGGCCAAAACTGGACACAGTACTCCAGATGTGGGCTCACTAGTACCAAATAGGGAAAATCACTTCCCTTGATACACTAGCAAAATTCCTACGTTGGCTCATATTCATCTTATTGTCCACTGTAACCCGCAGGTCCTTTTCTGCAGAGCTGCTACCTAGCCAGTTGGTCCCCAGCCTGTATCTGTGAATGGGAATATTCCAGGACTTTGCACTTGTCTTTATTGAACCTCATGAGATTTCTTTTGGTCCAATCCTCCAATTTGTTGACGTGTCTCTGAATCCTAGCCCTACCCACCAGCATATCTATTACTCCCCACAGCTTGATGTCATCTGCAAACTTGCTAAGGGTGCACTTCATCCTATCTTCCAGGTCATTGATGAAGATACTGAACAAAACCAGCCTTAGGACTGTCCCCTGTAGCACTCCATTTGATACTAGCTGCCAACTAGACATTGAGCCATCGATTACTACCCTTGAGACTGATAATTCAGCCAGTTTTCTATCTACCTTACAGTAGAGTCATCCAACCCATACTTCCTTAGTTTTACTTGCATGAAAGTTGTAGCAAACCATATCAAAAGTTTTGCTAAAGTCAAGGTATATCATGTCACTGCTTTCCCCACATCCCCAGAGCTAGTCTTGTCATCATGAAAGGGAATCAGTTTGGTCAGGCAGGACTTGCCCTTGGTGAATCCATGCCAACTGTTCCTAATCACTTTCTTCTCCTCCAAGTGCTTAGAAATGGATTCCCTGAGAACCTGCTTCATAATCTTTCCAGGGACTGAGGTGACACTGACCAATCTGTAGTTCCCCGAACCCTTCTTCTTCCCATTCTTAAAGATGGGCTCTCTATATTTGCCCTTTTCCAATCATCCAGGACCTCTACCAACCATCACAAGTTTTCAAAAGTAATGGCCAGTCTCTGCAATCACATTGGCCAAATCCCTCAGCCCCCTCAAGTGCTTCATGCCTGGCCCCATGGACTTGTACACATCCAGTTTTTCTAAACAGTCCCTACCATGTTCTTTCACCACTGTAGGCTGCTCACCTCCTCTGCAAACTGTGCTGCCAGGTGCAGTAGTCTGGGAGCTGACCTTGCCTGTGGAGCCTAAGGTGAAAAAGGCATGAAGTCCTTCAGCTTTTTCTGCATCATCTATGACTAGGTTGCCTCCCCCATTCAGTGAGGAAGTCACACTTACCCTGCTTTTCCTCCTGTTGCCGATATACTTTTAGAAACCTTTTTTATTGTTTATGTCCCTTGCTAGCTGCAACTGTAATTGTGCTTTGGCATTCCCAATTTTATTCTTGCATGCCCAAGTGATACTTTTATATTTCTCCCTTATCATTTGTTCAAATATCCATTTCCTGTAAGCTTTCTTTCTGCTTTTTTGACCACCAAAGAATTCCCTGCTAAGCCGAGCTTGTCTTCTGCCATATTTGTTAGTCTTCCGGCACACTGGGATTCCTGCCCCTTCCCTGCTGTCTGTCTGCAATGCCTGCCTCCCTTCCCCTTGCCCCCCATACTTGTGCATGCCCCCTACTGCCTGCCCTCTGACACTTGTTCCCTCCAGTACCTGCCTCCCCTCCAACTCCCCCATCCCATTCCCCCCAATGTGCCCCCTTTAACTACCCATCCCTGTGCCTGCCCCCAACACAATTCCTCCCCAGTGCCTGCTGCCATGCTTCCTGTCCCTCTCACCACTGCCACCTGCCCCCTCCCCTGCTGCTTACCTCCTGCAGCCACTCTGGATTTGCCTCCAAGGCAGTCAGCAGCAGCAGCCCCAGCCCCATTCTAGCCAGAAGTAACAGTGGCAGCCTGAGGCTTGGCCATGTTGGGGCCAGAGCCAGGGCTGAAGGGATACAGTGATGGTGGCAAGAGGAGTGACAGGTAGCAGCCTGCATAGTCTCCCCCATACTTACCCCATGCCACACACTGAAGGTCTCCCCCACACAATCTCCACTCCTACTGCATAGTATCCTCCCCTGCTCTCCATCCACATGCATTCTTTCCTTCACAGCATGAGCCACCCTATCTGGGGCAGGCAGCAGTTCAGCTCCAACTTCCACCCCAGACTGGAGCCAGGGCCATAGCAGCCACCTGCTCCTGACCAGTACTCAAATCTAAGACATGGTTCCCACGCACCCTTCCCTCCCATCGCCCCCCCACGATATACAGTCCAGAAAAAAACACATTATCTGGGATTCAAGTAAATACAGTGCATATAGAAATTCTAGAAGAATTATATAAATCAGATAATAATACATTTAGTTTAGAATTACATGGAAAGATTACCAATGAATTAATGTAGCAATGTAAATCTTATATATGATTCTCTTGCTAGTGAGCTTACTGATGTAAAAATATGCAGTCACTTGTAGCTAGTTTAGCAGCCACCTGTCATTTAGAGAGTTCTGTATTTCTGTCTAAATGATCTGCTTATTTTACTCAGTATTATTTTTAAATACAGAGCTGCCAATTGTGTCAAATTTTTCATTTTACTGTAATACAGAACACAGTCCATTATGACTTGAATTTTAAACTTTCTGTCTTTAATCTGATGAGCCTTATTATATACTGTCTAAGTCAAGAAAGGCAATTTATGAAATGTTATATAAAAGATACCAGTAATGCATTATTGATCCTTCTCTCTTTTTCTTTCTTCTTACCTTAGGTTTAGGAGGTGAAATATAGGTCTTCAAACAGTAGCATTCTTATTAAATCTAACATTTTGCACGGTGTATCTAAACTTCAATTTCAGTTCTCCAGTTCATGCTCTGTTTGGGAATTCTAAACTGATTACATCCAAACTGCCTGTACAACGAATGGCATTTCAGTGTATTTAACTGGTGTGTTATTCAAATATTTATTGTGGATATGTAGTTTAAAGGTTAATCAATTCTTCTACTCAAATCATCATAATAAGAACTGACTGTACATGAAAAACCAACCAAACAGTAAGTATTGTGAAATTATATTCAGAAACAAAGCAGTGTTTAGTGGTCAGAACCAACCATTCTCTGCTTGCTTACTCTGTATATGGGGAAGAAGGAAGAATACCAGGTTGGGGGAGGCCACATGGAAGCAGAGGCACTGTGGCCAAAAATAGAAAGATAGTCTTTTTCCAAGTCATGGACTGACTGCAAAGTTTATAGGCAAATGTTACTCCACTTACTACAGCAAGCTGCATTGTACCTTCACACCAACTCCCACACTCAACCACTTGGGTCATGAAATGGACAGCTGGGCTATATAGTCAGATATTAATTGCATGCACACCCATTCTTCTTCAGCCTTCTCCTTTCCCAAATCTATGTGCAGAAAATCCTGGGGAAGCTGCATTCTACATTCTATTTATCTAGAACACCTGGGAGTAAGTAAATGACAACATTTCCCCCCATTCATTCCAGTATATTCTTATTCCTACTGCTCTCTTTTCAATGGGCAGAATGATCATTTTCAAATATGCATGACTGAGTTTTACTGAATTATGGAGCAATCATGAAATCCTAACAGCACAATGTAACAAAGGGTGTTCATTTACTGTAAAGCACATTTTTTCAGTTCCTCTTTCCCCTCTCTGAGCCAAAAAAGGTCAGGTAGAACAACAATGTTTTTTCTCCAGAAGTGCCTTCCTCTCTTCATCCTGAGTTAGCCTTTTGGGGCTAAGTAGAGCTGCACAAAGCAGCAGAACAGATTTTTGAAAATGGAAAAGCAAGTCTCCTTTAAGTTATACGATGCCAGAAAGATGTTGCTTTCTTGTGGCCTCAGGGATTCACAGCTGCCGACATTAGATCATTTTTAGCTGGGGACCATTTATAAATGAGCTTGAGTTCCGGTGTGAGGAGAACTGCACTATTCAAGCACCTTCATGTCTCCAACATTCTAGGAAGACTGTGAGTAGCAGGAAAAAAAAGGAGTATACACGAGCTTGGATTCTGGTCTTGCTTGCAACAGGGTGAACCAAGTGTGCCTCTACTTTGCACCAGCTGTTACACAAGTGTAAAAGCAACAACAGAATCAGGCTCTCAACCACAAAGAGATAACAAAGGGTGTGTAGAGTGATAGGGTGAAGTTCCATGTTACACTTGGACCATACTAAATCTGTGCAATGCTAAGCAGTGTTAAAGTTAGAACATATTATGAGCACCCACACATTAAAGGTTAATACTGTTTATTGCTTGCACAGCTCTGACTTGGCACTAGAGGGCTGGTGAGGAGGGGCATGGCTAGGAGCCAGGACACCTGGGCACTAGATCTACTGTGGGTAGATTGGGGGAAGAAAGAGGGTTTGCAGTGGCTCTGTGCTCCAGCAGCTCCAGGTTGGGAGTGGAGGCACTGGGGCTTAGAACAGTGGCAGTATGGAGCCACAGGGAAACATGCTTCCACTAGGGCTGTGCAAAATTTCACTGGCTATTTCATTTCAAGGTTGTTTGGACTTTTTTAGACCTTGAAATAGCAAAATCAAAATGAAACAAAGGGCTTCAAAACAGCATCAAAACAAAATGAAGGAAGTCAAAATGTTTTAAAAGTTTGCCTGCAGGGAAACAGAAAGTAAGGAGAGGAAGGAGAAAGAGGTGTGTGCGGGGGGGAAGGGACAAAGGACTGCGCTCATATTGACTGCATAGCTGGCCAGTGACTGTGATCCTTTCCTGAGGTCCCTTCCAAGCTCATTGTTCTGGGGGAGGGATGGAAAAACAGCATAAAAGGCAGCATTGTTTGAACTGGCCTGCTTTCTGCCTTGGGATCTGACAGCTACTGAGCTATCTTCCTGCACCTCAGAAGCATTAGACAATGAAGGCTACTAGTACCATTGATTTGAATAATTTCCTACTTGCTGACCTAGCAAGTGGGATTGCACAGTACCATTTGTTTTCTTCTAGACCCTTTTATTTTATTATTATATTCATTGATTTATTATTTTCAATTTTATAATTATATTGGATATTACACTATAGAATTTATATAGGAAGGGAGATTATGTACAGGCACCAGCCATAACCCCACCACCACCACCACCACCATGACAGTCTCCTACACCCCCATTTCACTTCCCATGCTGAGACTTAAAGTGCCAGAGAAAGATCTGGATCTGGATCTGAGTGCCATAGCAAGGGAAATCCTAGGGAAGGAGGGGAAATCAGCTGAGTTTGTGCTTCACACTGCTCAAGCACTGCTGAGCCAAAACCAGCCAGGGCAAGGGAACAAAACACATGAGTACCATGGGGATGCTGATGCATCTCTGCAGGCACCACCCCCTTGCCATTGCTCCTCCTCAGCCTGCTACCAGTAGGAACATACCCAAAGGGAAGTTCCCCTCTCGCTCTAAAGCCCCATATCCCTGAAGCAGAGGCAGGCCACCCTGAACCAGTGGGGGAAAGGTGGACAAAAAGGGGGGCGCATTGCAAGGGTGAGTGAGATCACCCAGAGCACTGGGAGAGATGCTTGCTCTCTATAGCCAGCCCTTCTCCTTAGTTGAGTGGCCAGGGTTTAGGCAGCTCATGGCACTCACGGCCCCATCCTACTAACTGCCTGCATGCACCACATTCAGCAGGATGGTAGTGCCCTCACTATGAGGCATGCAGTGAGTACTTGAGGGAGTTGCTGCACAAGGCAGGTCCGCAGGTAGCCTTACACTTCATCTCAGACAGCTGGAGCAGCCAGGGTGGAGATCACACCTACCTCTTCCTCACAGAGCACTGGTGCGATCAGTCATGCCATCAGTGGGCTTCCCTTCAAGCCAAGGTGATGGATGAGTCCCACACAGCAACAGAGATCATGGAGGCCATGAACTGCTTGGTGCAGGAGTGGCTCACTGGGCAGGGTGAGCTCACCCATGGGTTCATAGTCACCAACAATGGGACCAATATGGTCAAGGTGGCCCATGATGCTAACTGTGTGGCACACAAATTACATCTCATTGTCAGGGACACCTTGGAGGAGGACAGGGCTGCTGGTGACAGTGCCAGAACCACCAGCCAAGTTATTTCCAAATGTAGGAAGGTGGCAGGCTGCTTCCACCAGAAGACCAAGCAGGCCAAGATGCTGTGGAACAAACAAACAAGCAGAGCTGAACATCCTGTGGCACAAAATTATGCAGGATGTGGAGACTCAGTGGAACTCCACATACCTGGCTGATGGAGCGACAAAAGGCCATCCATGAGATGGCCTTGCTCAGGGAGATAAGAATCAGTGGCCCCCTGAACAGAACTCAATGGAATACCATCTCCCAGATCTTGGTGGTCCTCAACCCCTTCATCAAGGCCACTGAGACCTTCAGCACTGGCACTGCCCTCCTTAGCCAGGGGATCCCTGTAGTTAGGGTAATTTAGAGCCAAATGTAGAGCATCCAGGGGATCAATGTTCCTGGCTGGGGCAAGTGGCTGTCACCAGATGTGCAGGCACTGGTGAGGTGACTGAAGGAGGGCATCAGAAAATGGCTTGATCCCTTGTGGTCCAATAAGGTCCACATGCTGACTGCCATGTGTGACACGAGGGTGAAGGGGAGCATATGCAGCAGCCAAACCCTGGATCAATGTATGGAGGGGCTGGTGAAGACAGTCAGGGAGGCAGAATGGCTGAGGTAGGGTGGCATGGATCAGGAGGATCCACTGTCCCAAGCTTGGATACCATCCACCAGCCAGTCTCCACCTCCACCACAGGCACTGCCAATGTGGGCCAGGGATGTGGATTCCATAGTGAGGTCTAGAGGTACCAGATCCCACCATCAGGTAGGTAGCACTCAGGCCTTTGTGGCTGTCTATCTTACTGGGATGTGGAGCTGCTGCTGTGAGACCCCATAGCCTACCGGGAAAGCCACAGCCAGATGGCCATGGTTGCCCAGGAACACCTGTCCTGTCCACTGACCAGTATTCCAAGTGAAAGGGTGTTCAGCATTGCTGGGGATGTAGTGGCACCCCACCATACCTGTTTGGATCCTGGTTTGGTGGTGTGATAGCTGAAAGTAATGTCTGTGTGGTAAGGTACTTTCTGAATGCTTGTGATATTTAGACCTGCTTTTCCTGTGGTTTGTTCATGCATTGTGAAATGTATGCTATAGCTAAGAGTTTAGTTAAATATTTAAAAAAAAACTGGTTAAGGCTGACCTTGTCAGTGATGGCACAGCTAAAATCAACCTTATAAAGAAAATGCGAAGGCTTGTACTGTTTTTGGTTCATCATATAAGGAAAGTTTGTGGTGTAAGATTGTGAGTGGCTGTGAGCCAACAGCATAGCTCAGAAGTTATAAATTTCCTAGCACATCCAGGAATTGGCAAAAGGAACATGCAGCATGGTAAAGGAAGCTATCATTGTAAAGAGAAGCTGCTGACCTAGATTCGGTGGGCCACTGGATCGCGAGGAGCCCAAGGACTGAATACCAGGGTCCTTCCCAGTACCCCTTGGACAGCTCAGATTGGGGATGCCTGACTTAGCTGAATTTTGAGAGGCTTGTCATATACTAGGCATCTGAGGGGACTGCCAATAAGTTGCCAACTCAGAATTTTATTGTCTGCCATTGTTGTCTTGTTATACTACATGTAGTTGTGTGTTTGTTAAGTCAATAAACCTTTCTTACCTTTTTACTTCTGACCACTCTTGCATTCCTGAACCCTCCTGCTGGTGGCTGGAACATAAATTGGCATCACAAACAGGATTGAGAGATTCTGGTCCAGAGAGAAAGGTCAGAATGGAGGGAGTTGGGTGGGCTCCATTGGCAGCTTTGCTTAAGGAAGTAATAGGGACCGAGAATCCCGGGTGGAATAAGGATAGGTTGAGGCCTGCCTGGAGTGACCCAGGAACCATACCTGATCAGTGGGCTAGGTTTGCTGCTGCTGCCCTGGGTAAACCCAAGAAGGGGTGCCTGTTGTGGCTACTGGCCACATGCCTGCAGTTAGGGGCTGAAGAGAATGGCCAGCTCAGGAAAAAGGTCACCCGATTGAGTAAAGAGCTGGAGGACATAAGGGATTCCGATAGTGTGGTATGTGAGGCTACATGAGCCACCTAGAGTCACTTGGAGACATTAGAATGAAGGGAAGGGAAGGTTATGATTCCACACATGGCTGCTTCTCTTCAGAGGAAGGCGCAGTTGGCGCAGGCCATGAAGCCCCCCTTTGAGAAGGTGCAACAGTGCTTGTATGGCAAGAGACCAGAAGTAGAGCTCTGGGAAGATCATGGGGAGGGGACGGATGAGGGGGAGGAGATTGATGACGGGCCTTGTGCTAAACTGCCCCCATATGTCCCCGCCCTAAGGGAGGAGTTCAGCCAAGCATTTCCAGTAATAGTGACTCACTCAGGGCCACAAGGGGTAAATCCCCAAACAGAGCTATGCTCTTTTACCCGTGCAGAAATTCGAGATATATAGGAGTAGCATAAGTCCAAGCCAGGGAACTGGTGATAGACTGGCTAGTTTGACTATATGGTGAAGGGGCCTCAGCAATATCAGCAAGCCATGCTGAGGTGGCCCAACTTGTCCTGCGCCCCAAACTCCAGTTGAATCAATTTGCAGGAGCCAGTGAAAATGTTACTTTGTTTTCTGCTGTGGTACAGGTGACCACCACCAGGTATGGTAATATGGAAGAAGAAATTAACCCTGCCCTTGGGCATGGGCCAATTTAGAGGAGGCTGTCCACTGTTTGCATCAGTTAGCACTGACTGACATCATTTGTGTAGGAGCTTGGACTCACACACTAGATGAAGTCGTGACAGCACCAATGTGGAGGAGGTTCTGCTGGCGGACACCAATGGAGTTCACGTCAACCCTATTGGCCTTGGACCCAAAGGCAGTGAACAACTCGGTAAGAGTTGCAATCCAGTGATTAGTGGATCTTCTTTCCCATTGAGCCAAGTCCAACAAGTAACTCCAAAAGGATGCCTTGCATTACTTGAAAGGGTCACAGAAAGTACGATTAATGTTTATCCTGACCAAACAAGCTGCAGTGAACCTTCACCCATTAAGGAAGCACCTCCTTTCTCACCTGAGATGGAGGTCTCAGCCAATCTTGAAGTCTGGTTTACAGACAGGTCTGCTTGAGGTCATGCCTGGAGGGGAGTCACCTTGAGGATTTGAGACGGCAAGCAGGTGGTGGTACAAGGCCTCAGAAAAAGCGAGAAGTATGCCAAGCTGAGTAGGAATTGTTGAATGGTTCATGTTCTGTAAAGCCCATTTATATTTATAGCGACTCCTAGATGGTGGTAGAGGGATGCACTCAATGGCTACACCTATGGAACAAGGAAAACTTTAAAAGATGAGGACAGGATATTTGGAGCTATAAGCAATGGAAGACCTTGTGGAAGTTACCCCAATGTAGAAGTAATTGGCTTACTTGACTAGAAAAACAGACAAAGACCAGACGTGCTGATACTGCTTAATTCAAATGTTCTGAAATAAGGAATCTGCATTCCTGCATTCCTTGGGTTATCTTGATATCTTGTCCTATGCATAGATAGTTTGTTTAAGTAAACTTTCTAAGTTTCTGTGTAATTTACTATTGTTTTGTTTCTCCATGGTGTATTTTTTATCTTTCTCTGTCTTAAGTATAAATAAGCTTGTAACCTTAGAGAGTCTGAGAAATCCTTTGAAACAAACAAGTGGGTGATTCCCCTTGCTGTATGGAATTCTCCCTGTGATCACAGTATAGCCTTAAATAAAGAAAAGCTGGCTCTGTCAGTTCTGATTCAACCACAGCGTGAAGTTTGATTTCTTCCACACCAAGATGAGCTCCCTCTACACATCTGACATGTGAGTGCAGCAGATGGGAATGGGAATAAGGCGTGGGAAGGCCCGGAGGCAAAGTAGAATAGGCGGGTTGATCAGCTGATCAGGGAAGAGAATGCTGAAACCTTGTATGTTGAAGAAGAAAATGGAGCAGCTAGTCCATCATTGCCCGACTCCTCCTCCCACTGTACACCTGGAGAACGAGACACAGAATGGCTACATCGACAACACGGGCCCCCCAGGCATGATAGAACCACTCGCTTGGTTGTGTATTGGGGCATTCATGTAACTAAGAAAGAAGCACAAGAAATCATTAATGCTTTCATCACCTGCCAAGAGGTCAAGATGTGACTAAAACCTTTCCTGATTGTCCTGTTGTCATTACGTGGGGGAAAGGTAGCATGGCAAGTATGGCAATGTGATTTCATAGGCCCCCTCTCTCAAATTTCCCGTAAGTGACAGTATGTGTTTGTAACCATAAAAGTTATCATGGGGATAACGTTCGCCCATGCCTCAGCAAGTGCTACTGCCCAGGACACTTGTGCAGCACTGGAAACTTTGTTGGCTGTGTATCCACCACCTATTGAATTACAGAGCAATAATAGCCCTCACTTTTGCAATCATCTTGTGTATGACTGGACTGCAAAACATGGCATATTATGGACATCTCACATCCCATACCATCCGCAGTCAAACAGATTGGTAGAGTGAGCCAATGGCATCCTCAAATGTAATTTGCGGTTTGCTGCTGGCCCAGCTCTTAAGAACTGGGACTTGCACCTGAATCGAGCTATCAATTGGGCCAATAACCAGCCTCATCCAGGAGGTAGCCCTATGCAACAGGCCTTTGAATTGGGTGGCCCCCACAAGCTGGCAGTAGAGGGACCCAAGGGTGGTGACCCAGGAAAGCTCCAGGCAAGGGATCGAGTGGTAATGAAACATCCTCAGGGAGATGAATAGAAGGGGACATTATTGGCAGAAGATATGCATAATACCTAGTGGGTATTCAAGTCAGATTCATCTAACGGAAGCCAAGCTCCTTGTTGTCTTGTTCCTGTCCACAAGCATGACCGTAGCCATTTCTAACTGAGCCTGCTACTGAATACGAGTCCTGTTCTATCACCTGTCTGAATCAGCTAGCGCCATAAAGTGGTGGACCATTATAACTGCATTATTACTAATGATTTATTGTGTTTCTTGGGTAGGGTGTGTCTACTATCCTTCTATTATCCAGAAACTTACTCTTGAAGATCTAAAGGAGTGGCCTAACCCTGAAGAGTATTACCCAAAAATGTGCTTGGATGACAACGTAGTCCAGCCGCAGAATCCATATTGAAAGAAACCTGCCAGGTGAAATCCTGGCCTCTGAGCAGGAGGAACAAAATAGTTGACTGGCAAGGTGGTAACTGTCAGTGCACCTGTGGCACTGGTTATTATCTTGGGTCCATTCCCAACCTAAAGGTTGGAATGGTTAACTGTGGGAGAGAAGGTAATTGTTGTAGCTCTGCTTGTTTATGGGTTTGTTGTTACATGCTTCCTGAGAGAAATCCCATTGAGCTCAACACCCCTGGGTGTTCCCCCAGTGGTGCATTCCGCATCTGTTCAAGCTCTAGAGCCACTGCATTCATGGGAAAATTTACCCCCTCCCATTCCTATGGCTGACGACGCTCTCCACCGGTGGTGTGGGGCCCACCAGGTGGGAAGGTGCGCTACAGGTTGGAACAAGGTTATTACATGGTTTGTAAATCATACCTACACAGAGGCATGGTGGAATGGTACCCACTTTAATACAACTAAAAGGAGGCTGTATCCACAAGTCTCCCCCACTCTTTTATATCAGTAGGATTTCTAAAGCAAATTAGTGCTATGATTCTTCCAGGGCAATGCTGTTTCAGCAACCTGGTACAACATTGTCCCCATGAGCAACAGTGGAAGCTTTTCCACTCTTTAGGTGGTAAAGCATGGTTGCGGGCTTCCAAAGGGGGAAGGATAAACATAAGCTGTGAGGGGACGGGGTCTTCGCTATTGCCTTTGGCCATTCCCCCTTGGGAGGCTCCAACACCACCCGTGTATAACACCACGCCCTGGTGGCAGTCACAGGTTAAAACCCCAACCCTCATAAACACTTCATTGTTCACTGGCAGAGTATTATTCAGACCATAACAATGGTATATCCAAGCTAGCTTTCCAAACTGTTCAGCAGGAGTCCATGTAACTGAAGGGTTATTTAGGTGTGAATGGCCAACCATTTTCTGTTCCACAAATACAGTTGGGTCCCACAAACAAAGAGGTGCTCCCGGTTATCTTTGGGACAGACTTAACTCGGCTATGAATGTATAAAACTTAGACAAATCCCCAAAAAATGCTGAAGGAGTAACCAATCTCCGACAAGCAGTAAGGCTGCTCGCTAGGCAAGCACTAAGGCATGCTCGAAGGAAAAACCTTGGAGCACACTGACGTATTGCTAACAGATGTAGGATTAAAGACAGCCCGTCTTGCATAGGCCATGATGGATGCTGCTTTTAGAGCAGATAAAAATCAAACTTGGAATACTGCTTGTGCGCAAGTTCAATTATCATTAAACACGCAATTTTCCCAGGTAATAAACAATGTTAAGAATAGGGAATGACCCCTGACTTAGAGCAGCATGGAATGCCCACAACATTTGAAAAGAGATACCCTTATCAAAGCACCTAGATTACCACTTGGGAAGGCCGTAATTAAGGGAAGTATTCGTTCCTGGTGCATGGGGTAAAGAATAGAAGTTAGACCACTGCTTATTTGCTTAGCTTAGGGCTGGGAGGAGTATGCCTTTGGGACTAGAATCTGCATTGCCCCGTATGGGAAATAGTTACCCCAGGTGGCCCAAGTTCAAATCAGTAACATCTTAATTAGACTAGGAACCCTATAGAAAGGATGGCCTCTTAGCCCACCCAACATGACCTGCGTACACGAACTACCTAATGTGTCATGTGTGACAATAGGGCAATGTGTTTGTTGGGAAGGACCAAATTGCTTACTGTATGAAAATTGTACCACCTAGACCTTGTGCAGCTCATGTCCCTTAGGAGCTAAGAGTGGAGCCATTGCTCTGCTACAATTAAGTAACCATACTATTGCCCTAAAATGTCCAGAAACTTCTTCTGAGACCATAATCCTCAACTTTATGATACCTACTTCATGGGTATAAGACATAGACATGCCACGGTTAGAAAATTGGAATGAGGTAAAAGATAAGCTGCAGAGCCTTGAGGCAAAAGCTCAGCAAGGCACTCAATTGGCCCTCCTTGCTCAGGAGGGTGGGCAAATCATCAGTTTGGCTGTCAATGTGCCTGAGCCATATAAATGGTACGATGTAATTTGTGCTGTTCGCATGTCACTGTATATTACCTCAACTATGTGGCTAACCACATTAAATGTTATAGTGCTCTGTATTGCCCTAGTAGCAGTAGGTAAATAGTGTTTTAACAGTTGTTGTCATAAATCTGTTAATTCACGAGTCCATGCTATGCAAGTTAAACTCAAAGTTCCCTCCCCATTCCCTGATGTAGCTCATGTAGCTGTAGCATCTCAACTGTAGGCATCACAGTGCTTCAGCAAGCAAGGGGTTGATCATGATAGCTAAAAGTAATGCCTGTGTGGTAAGGTGCTTGCTGAATGCTCTGTGATGTTTAGACGTGGCTTTTCCTGTGGTTTGTTCATGCATTGTGAAATGTATGCTATAGCTAAGAGTTTAGTTAAAAGTTTAAAAAAAACTGGTTAAGGCTGACCTTGTCTGTGATGGCACAGCTGAAATGACTTTTATAAGGAAAATGGGAAGACTTGTACTGGTATTGGTTAGTCATATAAGGAAAGTTCATGGTGTAAGATTGTGAGTGGCTGTGAGCCAACAGCATAGCTCAGAAATTATAAATTTGCTAGTATATCCAGGAATCGGCACAAGGAACACGCACATGGTAAAGGAAGCTGTCATTGTAAAGAGAAACTGCTGACCTAGATTTGGTGGGCCAGTAGATCTCAAGGAGCCTGAGGACTGAATACCAGGTTCCTTCCCAGTACCCCTTGGACAGTGCAGATCGGGGATGCCTAATTGCTGAATTTTGAAAGGCTTGTCATAACCAGGCATCCGAGGGGACTGCCAATAAGTTGCCAACTCAGAATTTTATTGTCTGTCATTGTTGTCTTGTTATACTACATGTAGTTGTGTGTTTGTTAAGTCAATAAACCTTTCTTACCTTTTTACTCCCAACCACTCTCTCAATCTTGAACCCTCCTACTGGGGGCTGAGACAGGTGGAGCAGCTGGTGTTCCTCAAGGTGAACCTTCCACTGCTGGAGTTCCCCAAGCTCCAGGTGCAGACAGAGTGTATGCCACCCTCCTCACTTCATCTGCACCTATTTCCTTTTTTCATTTTTTAGAAGTCATTTAATACCCCACTGTCAGAGCTGGAGGGGGTACTCACTGCATCACCAGCCAGCAGGGGAAGAACTCATCCCTGCTGAGCTTCCATGCCAAGACAAACTTGGAGGTATGGACTGGGGCTGTGGGGAAGGAGAAGACCCCAGGTCCTGGCCATGACCACTAAAACTGCACTCTGCCAGGGTCAGGGAGGCCTGGTGGGACTGCTGGCAGCACTGCAGCCCCAGGAAATGCCATGATCAAGGATCCCCCTGGTGAAAGGTGGGTAGGAGTTCTCAAAACCTCCAGCTACCACATGCACACACACAGTCCTTGCTGGGGAAAGCCCAAACCCGTCGCGTCTTTGACAGGCCTGAGGCTTGCTGGTTGCAGTGGAGTTATGAGGCTCCAGGTGAGTTCAGATAAGCTGCCTGGGATGCCAGCTTTTGAACTGAAAAACTCTTCATCAGGCTGAGGAACTACCTGCAGTTGGTGTGTGTGTGTGCTGTTTCCAGATGGAAGGAATAGTAAAGAAGTCAGAGGCTGACATGCAATGTAGGCAAGAAAGCCAGCCAGTGAAAATGGAAATCAGGAGGTTAGGGATAAGCTGGGGTGGGGGAAGGGGGATATAGCAGCACAGTTAAAAGTGGAGAGATACCTGGGGAGTCAGATGTCTGGCAGGTTGTAATGTGTCAGAATTCCAACGTCTATACTGAGTCCATGAGTTTCTGTACCTAAGAGGTACAGAAACCCCTCTCCTGACACTGGCTGCTCCTGAGCATTACCGCTCCCTCAGCAGTATAGTTTGGGAAGGTGGACAGTTCATGCATGGAGCATGAGTAGAGGGGTTGTAAGCAACGCATCCAGGGATGCTGGATGCAAATTTTTTTTTTATCATTGTGGAGCAGTTTGAAATTATGCTAACACAAGCTGGGTAGTGCAGCCCAGAGTTAACCCTTTCTGAAGTAGTGTAACTTTGAGACATTCACAACATCAATTAACAAGCTTTCATGTGCAGACACTCGAGTTTTAAGTGGTCTTAATATGGTCTAAGGCAGCATTTATCAACCTGTGTGGGTCAGAAGAATACATGAAAGAGTTGCAAACAAACTTTAAAAAAAAGATTATCTTTTAAAGGAGAAAAACATGGAAAACAGTGGTTTTTCCCTTGCAAGCTGTCAGAGTTCCAGCCTACAAAGGGTTGCTTGGAGTCCCCGCCATGCCCCTCGCACACACACCTCTGCCCTGCACACTCACACCCTGCAGTACATACTGGAGCCTGGGGCTGGGGATGGGGGCTGTGGGTGAGGGGCACTGGGTTGGGACTGGCCATTAATATTTACAAATGGGTCCTGGAACAAAAAAAAGGTAGAGAACCACTGGTAATTTTACCATGATACACTCCTAACAGTACCCCAGAGCTACTACAGAAGATGGTTTTAAAAAAAGCTAACACTGTGTTTGTCACACTAAAAAATAAAGGGAAGGATATAAGGGAAAGAACAGTATTAAAAGTTAAAATGTAAATAATTTGCATTAATAGATTTAGATCAAATACCATTTTCCCAATGCTTATAAAGAGCATAATTAAACTGATTCTTGCATACTTCCTTAAGTGAAATAAGGAAATCAGTGCTACACTGATCTTATAAACATTAGCATTTTCGTTAGTTGATGAGAAAGCTTTTCATATGAAAAAAAAATCATATGGTTAGCAAAACATGAACAAAACTCACTTTTTACCCTGTCTGATTTTCATTTGTATTCAAAGTTCTGAATTATTAACCTCACTGTAGTCACTGATGTGACTTCTTACATCTGTGAAAAAGAAAAAAATTCCTTAGAAAATGTCCAAGGGACTTTTACGCATGTCAAGCAACAAACCTACTAATCATGTACACCAATTAAGGGTGGAAGAGTGTCAAAATAATACATCTTTGACAAAATTAAACTGTCAGCACAAGAAATACAGAATTGCAGGGGTCCTTTTCCTTCATTCAGAATTGCAGGGGTCTTTTTCAAGGACATGCACTCTGGGCTATACGGTGCCTTAGGACTCATAGGCACTTTGGGGAGGAGTTAATAGCAACAGGGTTTGGGCTTAACCCATCGGCAGGGCAGCAGATAAAGGGACAATGGGAGCTCGGAGGAAGAGCAGCTGTGTTCCTTTGGGAGATGTAATGAGGTAATCCAACATCAGAACAAAACTGGCTTAACAAAACCCATGCTCCTTTTGGGATACGCAGAATACAAACATTAGGCTTCCACCTGCTTCTTGCTCAGATGTGCTCAGGTCAAGCAAAGAGTTTCCTGAACTGTCCCTCACCCTTTATACACCTGTGTAACAAATGCCTCTCAGTTCACCATGTAACAGCTCCACTTTTAATATCAAATTAATACATGGTGTTCGAGATGGTCTTATGATGTTTCTTGCCACAAACATTAAAGTAATAATTTCTTGATTATTATGGTCTTGTTTTTAAGGCATAACTCATGAATCACCAAGAGCTTTGTCTAAATAAAGATGCAGGAGTGAGTCTAATGATTTTAGAAATAAAACAAGTAATTCAGCTGTGTTTTATGGCTTTATTTTCTAATTTAAAAATGTTTTGAGTAAAAAAGTTCCACACAATGTGTACACAAACACCAATAAAATCTCATTATAAATAAGAATTAATCATAACACAGATTGTTGTTAGGTACTATGCTCTGATACCTTGAATATAAGATGTCAGTTTAACCAAGAGTTTAATGAATTTTAGGGTATACGATGCATATGCCAATTTAAGATTTCCATTTTGCAAAAATTTATGCTTCTACTTAATTTTATTGCACAACTAATCCCACTGATTGAGGGCCATCCCACCCTGTCCTGCAGAACCTGCAGCCGCAGGGGGCCCCGCAGCCAAGGAGCCCCCTGAGGCCGTTAACACTCGAAATCAGTGCTGTAGCAAGGTGGGGCCGGCGGTTGCTACCAGTCCACACTGTCACTGTTAGACCCCACCTCCATGCTGTGCCCAACAAGTAGGGAGACAACGGTCCCATTACCCATGGATCCTGTTACTCATTAGCCAGAGCAGAGCAAGGAGCAAACACTAACACTCATTGCTCGCAACAACTTTATTAGAATGGAGACAGCTTCGGCCTCACACCATAAGAGATGGGGTCCTGCAATGAACAATAGTTTTTTTGTCACATTTATACACTTTGGTTTATACTCATTAACATTTACTCCACCTCTGTCCCACCTTCTGTTCTACCCATTTCTCCTCCCATCTCAAGCTCCTCCTCTGTTTACTGTTTGTTTCATTATCATGGAATTGCCTATGATTTCATTCATTTACATGTATTTTTGCTATGAGTGTATATCTAAGACCTTAACTTCTCTTCTTTGGTCAATGGGCAGACTTTGACCAAAACCTGGAAGCTTCTGGAGGCTTCTTCACCAATCACCATTCACCTTTTTGCATATGTTCATCTTGGATTCTGTTACCAATTACATGATGTTTTTCACATTCTAGTCTGTTTTTCTAAGGTTGTACCATCCTCCACCCTTTTTTGGGGGCCCCTGTATCTTATCTCGTTCCTCGCTATAGTTGGTTCACAGCACACAGACTCACACAGATTCACTTGCTGCTTTTTTCTCAGAAAATGGCTGACACAATTAAAATGGTTACTTAGTATAAGCAAGTGACTGGCTTAGAATAAGCATTCATAAGCAAAATCTGGTTACCTAAGCATCTTGCAATATGTTTTTAATATATCATTCTGCGTTGTGGTTAGCAGCTCTGCTAGGCCATCTTGTATTCAGCTGCAAATCCAGTGCTAAGATCCAAATATTGTCATCCTAACACACACTACCACCACTGGCTTCATATCCAGCCACTCACCACCTTCCCTCCCCCTGCCCAGCAGCTTCTTTGGCCGCTAGCCGTACACACACACACACCCCATCACAACCGGCAGCAGTTTCTTTGCATCAGGGGACTCCAAAACTATATTTTGCAGGGCGTCCCAAAAAATTGTGGGCCAGCCCTGCACTGACTTCACTAAAACCACTGACTGTGCATAGTTATATATGCTAGTCTTGCAGCATTAGGGTCTAAGCAAGCACTCCAGAATCTTTGACAATAAGAGGATGCTGCGACCCATATTTTACAGAGTAGCTAGGTTTGTAAGATTCTTTTTGGGGGGTGGGAAGGCTTAAATTGTGTTTAAATTAATGTTCCTGGACAAAACTTTCAGAAACTAAAAGTGTCTTTTTATATCACCACACATTTATTTATTTATTTTTGTTGATTTGTGCAAATCAAAAACGTATAGCTAGATTTCATCCCACAGAAGAGCATTACATGCTGGGAACTATCAAACAAGAGTGTTTACCTTAACTCTGTAATTCAAAAAAAGCAAACTTGAGCTGTGTGATTGATTAAAAACATGTGAAATAGGAAATGTGCCCTTTAAATACCACATTCTAATTGCAGTGATGTGAATATGTAAATCCAATTATGTACATTTATGGATTAGGTATTTCATTAAATTTAACTTGATGTAAATTGCACAATCAATTCTTTTATTAAGACTAAGCATCAATTTCCATTCTAGTATTTGTTAATAATAACTGACAAAATAACAGAGGCTCACCACTGCTTTATGCATTTCAGTGACAGCTTTACAGCACAGCTAAATTAAAAATCTTTATGCTCAGCTCTAGAACATTCATAATATTATACTGATGCCTTATATGACATGAATAAAAAGAGTATAATTTTTTAGCCAATATATTTATTGTGCTCTAAAATTGAAAAAAAAATCCAATTAGCTGAGATTTACAATCATTTGCAGTATTGCCCTTTTAGAAGGACCACACATTTTAACTCTTAACAGTCTAACATTTGGCTGAGGGTATGGTCACTAGTTTGGCATTAATTGACAAGGTCACCATAGCTAAGAGAGTTACCATGGTTCAGCCAAATATATCTGAGGGTAACATTCCTAGATCCTGGAGTACTGAAAAATCAAAGATACACACCTAGCTTCAGTGTTTCATACTAGCTACCTTCAGTCAAGTGGAGTCTTCAGCAGCAAGCTGGCTTTTGCAACTCCCATTCTGAGCTGTCTAACTAACCCTATCCATCAACAATAATTTTGTTTTCAGTTTCTAAATTCTTAGTTTTGTTTTTTTATGCAAATACAGACAAAAATAATTGAAAAAAATTGCCATGAGAAGTCATATTTTATCAAAATGACTTTTTTAATGAAAACCTTCAACCAGCCCTGAAAAGTAAGCTAAAATATGTGTCACATGTGGCCTGATCCATCGTTGTTGCATATTGGCACAGTTGTCCATAGATATGAAAACATGCTGCATTAGCATCATAGAGCTTACTTCTAGAAGGAAATATTAGGTGATTGGGTATGACCTTCTGCATTTCACAGCCATTAAAAATTTCCCAGAGTTACATCCATGTAAAGTCCAATAACTTGTGCCATGACCCCTCCTTAAAGGTATCCAGTTTTAGTTTGATAACATAAAGAGGTAAAGAAGTAAAGAATCTAACTTGCTATTTATTCCAGTGCTTCATCGTTTTCACTGTTTAAAATGTATACCCAATTTCTAATTTTAATGTATCTAGCTTCAGCTTATACACATTGATCCTTGTTTTGCCTTTTCCCACTAAATCAAAGAGCTCTTTAGCTGGTATTTTCTCCTGTCAGGGTGCTTATACATTGTAATCAAATCTTCTTTCAGCCTTCTTTTTGATAAACTAAATAGAACAGTCTTATCCAACATATGGCCCGCGGGCTGCCATGTGGCCTACCAAGCTGTTTTCTGAGGCCCGCAGTGCTGCGACAGGAAACGAAAGTAAACACTGTTTACTTTCATTCCCACCCCTAGTCCCTCCCCCAGCCTCTCAGCAGCTTCCTAATGGCTGCTGATTGGCTGGGAAGGGACAAGGTTCCCACACACACCGCGTCAGATTGACGCTGCCGACATGGTGCGTCTGGGAAGAGGAGTAGCCGTGTGCTGCTCGGTACAGGATGAGCCCAGCTGCAGCGGCAGGGATTCAGCTGCACTTTCCTCCTCCCATGCCCAGCAGCTCATGGCAACCCGGCTTCAGCCGCATGCTGCTCCGGGTGGGATGGACCCAGCCGGGTCAGCACCAGACAGGAAAGTGGCATGCAGCTGAAGCTGGCTTCCCACATGCTACTGGGAATGGGAGGAGCCCAGCTGGGTCTGCACTGGCCAGCAGAAGTGGCAGCAGAGCCATGTGCCACTCGGGACAGGAGGGGACAGGACAGGACAGGATGAGACAAGCCCAGCCAGAGCGGCAGGAGCTGAGCTGAATTTTCCCCCTGCCTGCGCTGGTCAGTCCTGAGCAGTGCATGGCTCCACCATCCCTTTTGCTGGCCAGTGCAGACCCAGCTGGGCTCCTCCTCTCCACAGCAGCACATGGGAAGCCAGCTTCAGGTGTGTGCTGCTCCAGATGGGACAGACCCGCCTGGGTCAGCACCAGCCAGCAGAAGTGGCAGCGGAGCCGTGTATCACTCGAGACTGACCAGTACAGGTAGTGGGAAAGTGCAGCTGAGCCCCTGCTGCTCAGGCTGGGCTCATCCTGAGGTTCATTTAATGTTTGTAAAATTCTTGAAGAGCCCCACATAGATGCACTGCATAGAAATGCAAAATATATTTTGACTTATTTTGACTCAAAGCTGAGTCAAAAGGCCAACTTCCATTAAAAAGAATGGGATTTAGAGGGCTCCAAATCTTTTATGACAACTTTGTAACATGCCTATCTCCCCCTTTTTGCAAATCTCAGCCATAGTATGGATGCTCAGCCAAAGAACATAAGAGCTTCTGAATATAAGACCATAAAAAGTGCCATGCTTGGTCAGCCCTGTGGTCCATCTAGCTCAGTATCCTGTCCCCAGCAGTGGCAAAGATGGATGCTATAGAGGGAAAGTTTTGAACTGGTTAGACCCATTTCACTGTCACTTCCTGCAACTTCATTGGTGTCAAAGGTCACATGACATCACTTCCTGATGTGATACCACTTCCTGTGAGGTCTTTGAATGCGGCTCACTGGCCCACTGGGTGATAAAAAGTTCATGATCTGGCCCCACATTCAAAAAGGTTTGACACCCCTGAAATAGACTAAGCACTTAAATCTTTCCCTGGACGGAATTTTGCCCAGTATTCAAGTAATTTCTGCAGTCCTTTCTTTCAGAGACCTCTCTATTTTTTTCCATTTCCTATTTAAAATACCAGAACTACATTCTTTACAGATCTTCCCAGATGAAGATCTGGCTCTTAAGTGTCATTTTCAAATTTCTGAGGATGGTGAATTTTTAATGAATGAATTTTCAATTTTAAAGAGTAATGTCCCACAATGCAATGCAAAGCATTCATAATGTCAGTTTTACCAAACAGGTAAGGAACATGTTTAATTGTTTTGTATTGCAGGAGTAACATGAGCAACCAAACAGGTGGATCTGTTATATGGATTAACCATAAAAATACCTGTGCCAAGAAGAATATTAAGACTTAGGTCCTCATTTGAAGTTTATCCAAAATTGTCCATACTACTTTAGCCTGAAAACTGAAAAGGAAACCTACTGGTCTTGTACAGGAGAACCATGTTAGAGCAGGTTCTCTAATTGTAATTATTACTTGGGTTTCAAGCCACACAGGAAATCAGGAAATTCACAAGCATGTAAAGTATATATTGTTTTGCTAAGTTTCATGACTTAGCCCTGAGTCTCCTTATATTTCCTTATTTGTTAATATCTCAGCTGTTAGAATCAAGAGATTGCATGAAAATCTCAGTACAGTATTTGTTTAAAAATTAATTTTAATTGCCAAGAAAAGCTTGAAACATGCCCTAAAGTCTGATAAATCAAAGGGAGAATAAAATGAAGCCAATATTTATCATTCTTTGAAAATCTAATAAATTACCAAACTAATCCCAAAATAGGAATGGTTTTGGCTCACGGCTTCTAGTTATTTTGTGATGGGATAGTATTATATATAGTAAAATTGACAACATTCTTCTGAATCTCATATGAGACTCAAGTTTCTTTCTTGTACTGCTACCAAATGATATTAATAATAAATATAAATGGAGAAAAAAGGTTACATTTGGTTTGTTTCAAGTTTTGGTTAAAAAAACCTCTTCATGTTAATCCTAATTTAATCCTATCTCTTTTGCCCATCTCTAAATCAGGGCAACCCCTCTAGAAGTTAAACAGAGAAATTATTAAATTTCAGCTTCTGTCTTCTCCTGAACAATAAATTGGTAATATTAAAATCTTCAACTTTCATTATCACTGAATGAATTACTGGTCATATTTCTTTCATCCACGCACCCTACTTTGAATCAAAAGGCTTTAATATGGTTCTAAAGTCATTTCCATAAGCAATTGATCTTTCACAGTAAAATTGAATTTTATATGGAAATGCTCATTTTTCCACTGTATTATTTAATAGTTGATCTGAACACACAGGGAAATACAAGAAAACAATCTCTACTGTTGATTGTCTTTCAGGTTGCATCTGATCAACAAATACTGAACATCATTCCCAGTACAAGAATAAAACCCATAAGGAAAAAAACTTGGTAATATTTGTACCATGGAATTCCAGTTCCAACTGTTCCATCAAGGGGAAAGATTTGAAGAACCACCCAGGGGGCAGGAGCCAAGGATTGGAAACTGCATTCTACTAAGGATGTAGCACTGGGTTCCATCCACAAGGATCCTGATGCCATAGTTCAAGTGCGCTCAACCTTCAGCCCATGGGACAGGTTCAGCCCTTGAAGCCATGTAATCAGGCCCTCAGGGCTTCCAATAGGTCCAGAAATGTGGTGGTGGAGGAGCATCAGCAATTCATCATTGTTGGCAATCTTTTGCAGTCAAGCATGATTGTACTCCAGGATTGTCTTATCTATAGTTCTAAAGATGGCTGACAAGACCAATCTAGGATCAACAGGTCCATTGCAACTTGGGCATGTGTTTCCATGAGAGGTGGATGGCACTGGATTCCTGATTCAGTCCACAAAACACACTGTTTATGCCACTCCTGCCTGTCTATCTCCTGTTGTCGTTGTGAGGTTTCAAAGTACCAAGATACTTGCAGTAGACTCTTCCTCCATTTGGGTGGTCCTTGGTGATGGTCTCCCATGAGTTGATGTTGATGTTGCATTTTTTTCAAGTTGGCCTTGAGGATGTCCTTGAAGCTGTTTCTCTGCCCTCCTCTTGAACACATGCCTTGACTGAGCTAGGGGTCTGGAGTCAGACATTTGAATGATGTGGCCAGCCTAGAGAAGCTGATGCTGAATCATTACTGCATTGATGCTTTTGGTGTTTGCTTGTGAGAGAATGCTAATGTTGGTGCATGTGTCTTCACACTGGATTCAAAGGACCTTCCATAGGCAGCACTGATGTTATTTCTCCAGCGACTTCAGATATCTCCTGTATGTTGTCTCTGTCTCAGCTCCATACAAAAAGGTGGAGCTCATTACTGCTTGATAAACCATGAGCTTGGTTTCAAATCTGTCATGATCTTCAAACACCCATTTCCTCAGGTGTCAAAAACTGCACTTGCATATTCGAGGTGATGTCACATTTCTTTGTTGATGTCAGCCTTCTGTGAAAGATGGCTTCAACATTCTCAAGAATCTCACTGTAAATCTGAATTACCAGAGCTGAGATCTGCTCATTAAGAGCTTACTGATGGAGGACCTTAGTCTTCTGAATGTTAAGTGTCAGTCCCATTGTCTTGTATGCCTCGGTAAAGATGTCAATAATTACCTGAAGGTCTGCTTCCAAGTAAGCACACACTACAGCATCATCAGCATACTGGAGCTCAATGATTGAGTTGAGGTGGTCTTGGTTGTGGCTTGGAGTTAGCTAAGTTTAAACAGTTTACTATCCATTCAGTAGTTTAACTCAACTCTGAAGTAAGGATTATTGAGAAAAGTGTTGGAGTGATGATGCAGCCTTGCTTAACTCCCATTTTAATAGATCCATTACTGGGAACCACCTCTCCCATACTGATTTGGAGCAGGCAAAGAATGGTAACAAATTTCAATGGGCATTCATACCCAAGAAAGATCCTCCATACCGTTTCTCAGTTGACAGAGTCAAAGGCTTTTGTGAAGTCAAAGAAGGCCATGTAGAGACATTTATGTCATTCCTGGAATTTTACCTGCAGCTGGCAAGCAGTGAAGATCATGTCATTTGTATCTTTTGATGCCCTAAACCCACACTGAGATTCTCACAATGATCCTTCTTGTGGTGGGATGCAAGGCTGCCCTCCCTTTCCTGTGGTCCCTCAGTAATTTCCAGTCAGATCTGTCTCCTTTCTTGAAGATTGTCATGCCAATGGCATCCTTGAGGTCATCTTGGATTTCCTCATCATTAAGATGAGGGCATGAAGCTGTGATATAAGCTCCTCTCCTCCCTGCTTGAAGATTCAGCAGTATTCCCTTCCACTCCAGATGCCTTGTCATTCTTCATCTGCTTCATGACATTCATCACCTCATCAAGGGTTGGAGAGATTCTGAGATTGTCTCTGACTGGATGTTGTGGGAAGGAATTGAGAACACACTCATCACTATCAAAGTGTCAGTTGAGAAAGTCTTCAAAATGCTCCTTCCAGCAGACATTGATGGCTCCCCTTTCCTTGGTCAGCTCTCCCCCATCCTAAGGTCTCAAGGGAGTTGGTCCCTGCATTGCTTGGACCATAACTGACTTTCATGGCACTAAAAAGCCATGCATATTGTCAGTGACATACTGAATCTCCTTTGCCTTGTCTTCCCATCTATTCCATTTATTCTTCATGTTGAGGATCCTCCTTTGGACCTTTGCCTTGGCTGGTTGGTGATTCAATTTCTTTTGCTTAGAGTTGATGTCGTTCTACCAAGTACAAAAGGCTTTGCACTTATGATTGATCAACTCTTGGATCTCCCAGTCATTTTCATCAAACCAGTCTTGATATTTCCTGGTAGTAAATCCAAGTGTCTCTTCACAGGTGCCGATGATGGTGGACATGAAGGCACCCCAAGAGCTGCCAATATTCTCACATTGTTGTTTACAATTTTCCAGTTTTTCATTGAGGCACTGGTGGAAGAGGTCTCACTTGATTGGGTCCATAAGTTTTTTCATGTTCACCTTTCATCAGCATTGTCTCTGCTGTAGCTGTTGTTTGGGAGCCAGTTTGAGTGACATAACCAAGCAGATGATTTGGTGATGAGTCCAGCAATCATCAGCTCCAAGCATAGCTCAGGTGATGCAGACATCTTTGCAATCCTGGGTATGAACAATGATACAGTCAATCAAGTGCCAATCACAAGTTATATCACAGGTGTTGCCAGAATATCTTGTACCCGTTTTTCTGATGGAACAGGGTGTTGGTGATGGTGAGTCCATGCATTTGGTCAAGAGAAGGATGCCACTGAAACTGACTTTTCTCACTCCTTCCTTGCTGATGGTTGCATTCCATAAGTTCAAATCCCTTCCGACTCTGACACTGAAATTGCTGAGAAGAATATATTTGTCTCCCTCTGGAACTTCAGAGAGGACTTGGTCAAGGTTGGCATAAAATCCCTCCTTGGTTTCATCAGCAGAATCAAGAAGCAGGACATACACACTTCTGACAGTGACATATTGGCTCTGTGCCAATTTTAGATGGAGAGTCATAAAGTGTTTATTAAATATGATAGGGAACTCACTGAGATGGTTTATGAGTTCATTCTTAATGGCAAATCAACCTCCATGAAGTCATTCTCTTTCCTGTTCACCCTTCCAGAAGAGGTTTTAGCCACCTTGTTTTTTGGTTTGAACTTCTTTGAAGTTCCCATCTCACACTAACCGGGTCATGCTCAGGGCAGCAATGCCAATGTTTTGTCACCTGAGTTCTCAGGCCACAATTGCAGTGTGGTGCTTTGGGCATTCTCTGTTAGGACTGTCCATCAGGATCCTCATGTTCCAGGTCCCAAAAATGATTGTGTGTCTTCATTGATTTTGACCACTAAACTCCTTAGATGCAAAAATCCAGTCAAGAAAAGAGTGGGTAGGCAGACTATGTTTAGGGAACCTTTTCTAGCACCCTCTCTATGTGGGGTGAGCAGAGAGGATACTAAAAAGGGCTGTTCAGTCCCAATTACAGGTGCTGAATCACACTCCTGCTAATCCAAGTGCTAGACCTTCTTGTAAATGCCACCTTCAGGCCAGTTAATGACTAGGAGCTTCCAGGCCTCACAATCCTGTTCCCATCAGCACATCAACTTCCACACAGTTCAGAACAGAACAGGACTGTCATCCAATGGGAAGGAGGCCGAGAGGAATGGAGATCTCAATCCAGTGCAACATTTATCTACAGTCACTGAAATGCTAACATATTTGTCAGGTTGCTGAACCCTTGCATTTTCCCACCCTGTGTCTCTTGCATTATCCTGCTTCTTTATTTCTTGCAGCTAGTGTGTAGCAAAACCCCCAGTTTTTCTTCTTTTTTTTTTTAATGCATACGCTCCCCCTTCCCAACCATTTCTGACTTTTTCTCTCCCTTTCTATTCCCTAGATAAGTATAAGTAAGCTAAGATGTATGATAAGCTTTAACATTTTTATTTTGGTAGCAGTTTTTGGTTTTGGATATTCACTGTTGTATTTACCGTTGTATTTAAATTTACAATTTACTGTTGTATATTGTATTATTATCAATTTTGTATTGATTATTATGGTTTCAAATGGATATTGTATGGTTTAGGCCTGTGTTTGTAAGTGAACCAAAGTCATGTCATTTTATATGTCAAGCCTCCATCTTCTGTCCTCTGCCTGGGCATCTCATGTTGCAACTGTATGAGTCACATACCCCTCTCATGTAAATTGGTTCCTGGATAAATGAGAATGATTGGGCATGATTGAAATACAATGGTAGCAGGCCTCTACTGAACACCTTTAATAACTGCGCCATCACCTCCTATTGATTCATCCAGGAACCACAGACCTCACCCAGGAACAGAGACAAGAGCCCAGCATTTGAAAGACCAGCAACTCTCACCATTATAGACACCCTAAACTGATCCCTGCATGGAGCACACATGCTCAGTACGCCAGGGGCTGACCCTTGCCTGGGCATGCCTCCTGTCACTAGAGTCACACAAGCTCTGCCCCTATAAGAAGGAACAGTGAAGACAGACCCAATGGGATGCCCTCTCCATCTGGACCAGCACCATGCCACACCACCCATCCACCCAGAGGCCCTGGTGGCAACCCCGCTCTGAACAACATCTACTGGATAAGGACCCCTTTCCAGCCTGGATAGGCCTGCACACCTCCTCCTACAATTTGGACTGTCTCTGTCTCTCCTCCTGGACTTCAGTGAACTTCAGCCCCTGCACCAAGCCTCTCTTACCCCTGCTGCCATTTTGTGTGGGGGAGGTGCAAGGGAACCAATAAGACATTGTGTCACCATCTCTCCTGTTCAATAAAACCACTGTCATTTGCAACCCTGAGTTGGCTCATGTTTTACTAAATCCTAGTCCCTTCCTTATCTTAAATTCCAGCCTCATTCTCTCACTCTCTCTCTCTTTCAGCACTAGCCCCCACCCCTCTCCACTAGTTTCCGAATCTCCTCTCAATTCCTACTGCCTTTTCCCTGTGACTTTCTGCTGCCTTTCTCTGCTTTCCTGCTGCCCCTGCCACCTTTCAGTCTCTCCTGTTGCTTTTCCTGTGATTTTCTGCTGTTTTCAGGCTTCCCCTGCACCTTCTGTAGTCATCCTATCCCCACTGCAGCTTCCCAGCTCCTCATGGCTGTCCTGCAGTTTTCTCCAGCAGCTGGAGCCTTTCTCCAGCTCCCAGCACCTACTGCCATTCCCTGAAGCTTCTCTAGCTGCCCTGGAGCCATCCTCTGGCTCCCCACACCCAGAGCCCCTCTTTAACACCCACACTTTCCCTTAGTCCCATTTTCCCTCTCCCCACCTACCTTTTCAGCTCCCCCATAGCTCTGGCTCCAGTCCCAGACTCTGTGCCACATCACTTCCCTGTTCTGCACACTTTGGGCGTTGTCTTTTAATCAATTAAGATCAATTAACCTAAAGTTACCCCTGAGCCTCCATTCTTCAGCCCAGGCCCTTCTAGTAGACTGGTTCTAATCCCTGTCCTGGTGACTTTCATTTCCAGCAACTTTCACTCCCTACTTCTACTTTCTTACCTTAACCTTTCCCCAGGTATCCCAAGTACACCAAGCACATACATACATACATACATATCACAATACCCAACTTAGGAACTCACTTGTATGTGTAGGTGGGTGGTATGTGTGTAAATTAGTGAACACACATATATATACATATATAGATATCATTGTGTGTGTGGTATATAAATTAGTAATCCACATATGTGTATTAAATGTGCAGGTGTTGGTATCTGGTAACTAACTGATTCTGTCTAAATTTGATGTGTGTAGCATGTGTGCACTTAAACTAGTGATAGGTGTGCATGAACCTAGACTAGTTATTTTGAACGTATGTGTATGTGAGTTGCTAGTGTGAGTGGTGTGTGTGTGTGTGTATCTATCTATCCATCTATCTATCCATCTATATCTATACCTATGTTGCCGGCACAAAGTGCCCGAGGGAGGCAACAATTGGGTTCGCTGCCCGGTGTGCGTCGCGCCAAATAAACACACTGGGGGGAGAAGCAGACAGAGTTTATTTGAGCTCAAGTAAAAGGCACAGGGAGACTGTATTGTCTCAAATCCTGCACACCTAACCCTGCAACAGCGAGATCTTTATACCCCGGTCAG